>NC_135172.1:43563122-43645622 GCF_041146795.1 Maylandia zebra | reverse complement strand
GTATTAACATTTCTCTGGTTATTTAAGCTCAGGCATTAAAGGACTCATATGCTCCAGTTTGTTTGGCTAAGGCAGAGGCTCAAAATATATGGGGTAGCTAGCTAAGGCCCAGGAAGAGCAACCTCAAGATTAGCTAGTTCAGGAACAGGAGGCACAATTTCTGGAGTCATCATTTCAGACATGGGAAGAACAGACTCCAAGAAAAATAAAAGCATCTTACAAGATTACAATTGGCTGACTCGACTCTAGTAAGGTGCTGGTTCAAGCAGACCGGCTCGGTTCATGAGGAAAAGGAAGAGGTATCATCCTGGTATCTAGCACCATTCATTGACTTTGCATTGACGAACCCAGGTGTGTGGAATTTAGATAGAGGTGTGACCTCGACTGAGGGTTAGAAGGATGGCCAGTCCGGACAAGGCAGGCAGGTTGGAGCAGTAAAGAATTCTGTGAGAATAATTTCCAAGAAGCAAAAAGAGCAATCACCAAACTCCTTACATCAGGGTCACTCAAAGTGGTGAGATAAAGTCGGCACTGATGCCTCATTTTCCACAGTGTAAATGGTTTCTCTCCTGGGTCCATACTGGTCATGGCATTCTCTAACAATCTGAAGGATCACAAAGTTTGTGAAATAGGACCAAAAGTGCTTGATACAGAAGGCAAACTAAGAAGAAGCAAGGTATTTATTGACTGATAAAGTCCACATAATAATAAAATACCACGCTAAATTCAAAATCATAACAAACATTGAAGTGGAACTCGAGACTAATCAGGGAAATGGAAATGGGGGTAACAAGACAAAGCTGTAGAAAATAAAGGCAGGGAGATTCTTCTTGGGGCTGGCAGCAGGAACCCACAAGCAAAACGAGTTAGAGGCCATTAGAAGGAACTGAACACAATTTATTGTCTTGATGCATGCTCAATTATCCAGGTAGGTAAATCCCAACAAGTTGATTCTGTTTATCTGGACGTAGCGTTTCCAGTGGGAGAAACATTTTGTCACTCATCCAAAAAAGTTCTTCAGTCTCAACTGACTGCAGGTTTCCTCAACTTCATAAAAAGCCTTATAATAGTTTGCAACTTTATAATAATTTGTACATTAATGATCAAGGAAATGACCTCACAGACCATTGTTCTTTCACTAGGATGTGAGGTCAGTGTGCAAATGTACTGTTTCTACAGCACATTGAAAACGCTACATCCAGATGAACAGAATCACCTTTTGGGAAAAAAATGTATTGATGTACAGAATTCAGATAGAGATATTTTGCGATAAGACTCCGATGGCCCATCTCAGAATGGATTCCCAGTGGTGACGGGGATTAGAGCAGGACCCCGCCCAGAGTCTAGACGCTTGTGGTGTAGATAGAGGCTTGAATGGAGCCTGAGTGATGAGGTTACACTTCGAAATATTTCACAAACACTCACAATTTCTAGTCACTTTGCATAAAGTGACTACTGATGATCATTTAATAGTTTTACTGATTTTACAGATATAAGCACCCAGTAATGTTTCTTTTGTTAGTTGTGGATACCTGTTTGCTGTTAATTAAAAAAATAGCTGTGACCACATGTTTACTTACAGAGCTCTGTTGGAGGCTTTGACCACTGGCAGCAGCCTCAGAAGAGCCTCCTCTGAAGCAGAGTATTTATTCAGGTCAAACTCAAACAGATTTTTTTCTGATGACAGTAAGATGAAGACCAGAGCTGACCACTGAGCAGGAGACAGTTTATCTGTGGAGAGACTTCCTGAACTCAAGGACTGCTGGATCTCCTCCACTAGAGAACGATCATTTAATTCATTCAGACAGTGGAACAGATTGATGCTTTTCTCTGCAGACAGATTCTCATTTAGTTTCTCCTTAATGTACTGGACTGTTTCCTGATTGGTTTGTGAGCTACTTCCTGTCTGTGTCAGCAGGCCTCGTAGGAGGGTCTGATTGGTCTGCAGTGAAAGACCCAGGAGGAAACGGAGGAACAAGTCCAGGTGTCCATTTGGGCTCTGTAAGGCCTTGTTCACAGCAGTTTGGTAGAAGTTTTTCTCTGTAGATTCTCTTGTGTCAGAGTTCTTGGAGGTTGTTTGTTGTTCTTCCAGCAGATTGAGTCCAGAGTTGATGAAGGTCAGATGGACATGAAGAGCAGCCAGAAACTCCTGAACACTCAGATGGATGAAGCAGAACACCTTGTCCTGGTACAGTCCTCTCTCCTCTTTAAAGATCTGTGTGAACACTCCTGAGTACACTGAGGCTGCTCTGATATCGATGCCACACTCTGTCAGGTCTGATTCATAGAAGATCAGGTTTCCTTTCTGCAGCTGATCAAAAGCCAGTTTTCCTAGATACTTAATCATCTTCCTGCTCTCTGGACTCCAGTGTGGATCTGTCTCAGCTCCTCCATCATACTTGACCTTCTTCACTTTGGCCTGAACCACCAGGAAGTGGATGTACATCTCAGTCAGGGTGTTGGGCAGCTGTCCTCCCTCTCTGGTTTCCAGCACATCCTCCAGAACTGTAGCAGTGATCCAGCAGAAGACTGGGATGTGGCACATGATGTGGAGGCTTCGTGAAGTCTTGATGTGGGAGATGATCCTGCTGGACTGCTTCTTATCTCCAATTCTCTTCCTGAAGTACTCCTCCTTCTGTGGGTCAGTGAACCCTCTGACTTCTGTCACCATGTCAACAAACCCAGGAGGGATCTGATTGGCTGCTGCAGGTCGTGTGGTTATCCAGAGGCGAGCAGAGGGAAGCAGTTTCCCCCTGATGAGGTTTATCAGCAGCACATCCACTGAGGTGGACTCTGTAACATCAGTTAGGATTGTAGTTTTGTGGAAGTCCAGAGGAAGGCGACACTCATCCAGACCATCAAAGATGAACACAACCTGGAAGTCTTCAAAGCTGCAGATTCCTGCTTCTTTGGTTTCAGTAAAGAAGTGATGAACAAGTCCCACCAAGCTGAACTTTTCCTCTTTCAGCACATTCAGCTCTCTGAAAGTGAATGGAAACATGAACTGGAAGTCCTGGTTGGCTTTGCCTTCAGCCCAGTCCAGGGTGAACTTCTGTGTTAGGACAGTTTTCCCAATGCCAGCCACTCCCTTTGTCAGCACAGTTCTGATTGGTTCATCTCTTCCAGGTGGGAGTTTAAAGATGTCTTCTTGTCTGATGGTTGTTTCTGGTCTGTCTGGTTTCCTGGATGCTGTTTCCATCTGTCTGACCTCATGTTCATCATTGACCTCTGCAGTCCCTCCCTCTGTGATGTAGAGCTCTGTGTAGATCTGATTCAGAAGGGTCGGGTTTCCTGCTTTAGCGATGCCCTCAAACACATGCTGGAACTTCTTTGACAAGAAAGATTTGAGATGATGTTGAAAAGCTCCAATGGGAATTCCTAAAGGAACAGAGGAGTAAGAATCTCAATTTATTGATTGCACATGTTGACGTGTCTCTAAAGACATAAGTAAATTTCCCATTAATCCAGCAGTTTAAATCCTCTTACTGCTCTGCAGGCGGTCAGCCAGCTCGTCCTGTTTCATGCTCCTCAGAAAGTCCAGCGTGATCTTCACAAAAGTTTCTCTGGTCCTCTTCCTCTGTTCTTCTTCTTCCCTTTGACTCTCTAAGCATTCTGGGTAATCTGGACTCAGAAGCTTCTGGATCTTCTTCAGCTCGTTCTTCACAAACGTGATGATGTTGTCCTCCAGCATCTGGAACAGGATACTTTATGAATGAGCCAATCAGACTGAAATCATGGAGCCAAACATCAGATCCATGTTGGGCACACTGACACCCCGCTGGTCTACAAAGAGCAGCATGAAGATGACTGTGAACAGAATAGATATAAAAGAAGTTGTTGTACATGTACAGACCATAAATATGGAGTCCAGCTGTGTTTGATGGGCAGACTGACTACGTTGAACCTCTGAGCTCTCCTGGTGCACTCTGTGGAGGAATCATGAAGAATTAGTTCAAGCAGAGAGTAAAGGTCAAGCAAGAGACATTTGGACAATGACCGATTTAGATGACTCCTTGCAGCTGTAAATGTTCAACAGTTCATTTTCAACAGAAATTCATAGTTGAAAAGTATTTAAAGCATTATATTTTATCTCAAACACAGTTTGATCATCAGAGATGACAATAGTTACTCCTTAACTCAACAACACGATGACAACAACAAGATGAAATACATGATTCTGGTTTACGAACTAAGCAGAATGGTGACACGGTAATTAGTATGGTTGTTTTTCAAAAAAGCAAAAAGTTAAACAGAATGTGAAAATGTGCCAAACGTGGAAAAATATAGTTCAGTCTTAGTCTTTAAAAAAAAAAAAGAAATCCAGAAACTTGTGAAGAGAGATGAAAAATATACAATTTAGTGAAAGTTTCATACCATTGACTCTTAGTGGCTGCAGTGAGCCTTTTTTTGACTGCTGAGCTGTGGCGGGGCGTGGTCAGCGGCACGGCTGCGGGGAGGCAGACGCACCTGAGTGGTATGCCCAGTCACATCTCGCCAGCTTAAAACAGAATGAACTAGGTCGTGTTGTTGCTGATGTGTGTTTGGCTGAACCGCGTGTGTAAGTCAACAGCCGCAATAAAGAAGTGTGAACATGTGGTCGGGTCTCTAGTGCCCCAATCCTGGGTTTCTGCACCGCTGTAAATGATGCACGACCGAACTGACCATATGTTCACAGGTCTCAGTACACTTCGTTATTGCGGCTGTGGGGTCGCTGTAGCTCAGGTGGCAGAGCAGGTCAGCCACTAATCAGAAGGTCGGTGGTTGCCAAATATCCTTGGGCAAGATACTAACCCCATGTTTGCCTACTGGTGGTGGTCAGAGGGCCCGGTGGCGCCAGTGTCCGGCAGCCTCGCTTGCCATCGTGTGAATGTGTGTGTGAATGGGTGAATGACTGAATGTAGTGTGAAGCGCTTTGGGGTCCTTAGGGACTAGAAAAGCACTATACAAATACAGGCCATTTACCATTTACTTACACATGCGGTTCAGCCGAAAGCTGAAAGCACTTTTCGGGGCCCTCAAAGCGCTTTACAATTCCACTATTCATTCACTCTCACATTCACACACTGCTGGAGGCAGCTACAGTTGTAGCCATCAGGGCTGCCCTGGGGCAGACTGACAGAAGCGAGGCTGCCATATCGCGCCATCGGCCCCTCTGGCCATCACCGGTAGGGTAAAGTGTCTTGCCCAAGGACACAACGACCGAGACTGTCCGAGCCGGGGCTCGAACCGGCAAACTTCCGATTACAAGACGAACTGCCAACTCTTGAGCCACGATCGCCCCTAAGTTATCTGTTTAAGAACCCATAGGCTGTCTGTTCCTCTAAGCATAGGTATCACCTTTCTTTCAGCAAAGTCACTCCACAAGATGAGACATATTCTCTCAACTGAAATATAAGGTCACAAATCTACAGACACAACTCCTGACCAAACCACACTTGGCATCAGTAGGCACTGGTGCACAGAAATTGATCTTGGGTCAGGAAGGGCATGTGGCATAAAAACTCTGCAGGATCCAACACATTCAGAGTAGGGCTACCATGATTAGTCGACTAGATAGATTAGATTAGATTAGATTAGATAAAAATTTATTAATCCCTCGGGTGGATTCCTCTGGGAAATTCGGACTAGTCACGATTACGTCGACTATCAAAATTGTCGACGACTAATTTAATAGTCAACGAGTTGATTGAAGCTTTGTAAGATCCCAAAGATGCAGGAGTAAGTAGTAGGATTTAAGAGTGTAATAACGGACTGAAACAGAAGATGGCAGCACTGCATGCACAAGGATGCCAGCTGGCGCTAAACGCCAAAGAAGGAGAAGCAGTGTCCTGTGTCGTTGCTGTGCCCAAATTCAGAGGCCGCATCTTTTGGAAGCTGCATTTGTAGGCTGATTACATTACATTACGGTGACGCAACGAAGGCTGTCCAAATTTGAAGACTCCTCCTAATGCGGCCAACAAAATGTCTTTTCCCCAGATTTGAAGGATGGGTTGGGTGTGTCCTTCGTGACCCAACCTATCCCAGAATTCATAGCGCTGCCCAGCCAATTCCAGTTTCCAACAATGGCGGCAGCTACTTAGTTTTAATATTACTCTTATTAATCTTTCTGGGTCACAAAATAAACTTTTAACATATTATCAGGTGTAGGGATGGGTATCGAAAACCGGTTCTTGTTGAGAACCGGTTCCCACTGTTTCAATTCCTTGGAATCGTTTGCCACTTTTAAAAACGATTCCCTTATCGATTCCAGTCGCCCCGAATGACGTCATCACGTTGAGTAGCGTCTTTTACCCAGTAGGAAACACGGCGCCTGAGCGGCACAAACGCTCAAAAGTTTGGTTACACTTTATGAGAAAGGATGACAACAGGGCAACGTGCAATACTTGCAAAGTAGAGATTTCATCAAAGGGAGGAAACACTACGAATATGCAAAAGCATTTGCTCAAAAAACACGCGATTGCTTTCAACGAATGTCGTGTTTTTGATCCGCTCCGGACTAGCGAAGCTCAACCCAGCAGCAGCGGTAGCGTTTCCACGTCCTCTCCCGTTAATACTGCAGGTAACTAATAAATTAGCATTGCATATTATGTTAGTGCGATTTACCTTATTACAAAACCTGCTATTACTGTGCGTTGCATTTAGTGACCATGATGAGAGAGACAGACAGAGTCTGGCTCAGATGCTGGCAGTTCTCGCTGCAGTCTACCGGTAGCGTCTCCTTTCAGGCCAGGATAGACGAATGTCACCCAGCAGTGTCTAAGTTTGTGGTCAAAGGCTTGCACCCAATTTGCCACAGCAGATGCCCCCGATTTCACTTTGGTAAGTGAATATGTTTAATTGTAGGCAGGGACATTACTGGATATTCTTGTGTAATTGCTACAGAATAATTTATGTTAAACTTTGTTATTGCTACAGAAGAATATTTATTTTATTATTTTACATATACATTTTTTTTCCTGGGGACCCTGTGACACCCCATTGAAGAGCCGTAGGCTGTGAATCTCTTAAGATCTCACTGTTGGGTTTGTAAGGCCATGTTACTCCTAAATTTCTATCTTGTTTATTTATTAATTTATTTAGGACAGTGCATGTTAATGAACATAAATGTAAAAAAAAAAAAAATTACATGAATGTAAACATACCAGATTATAGCCAAGGGCTAATTTCCATCTGTTGTCCTTAAGCATAAAAATAGACATAATAATTCATAAAAATTCATCATTCATTCATAATAAAAACTCCATCACCAAACTTACACATACACACCATTCTGTTCCCAAATAAAACATTAAAACTATACAACTTATACATGATCACACACTTGATTTGTCCATAACCAGTTTTTAACCTTTGCCTTAAACAAATTGAATGTCGAGCATTCTCTAATGGGTTGAGGAAGACTGTTCCACAGATGGCCTCCTGGACAGAAAGGACGTTCTGCCCAAATGCTGTCCGTCTGTGGGGTATAAACAAGTCTCCTCGGATTGTAGCTCGAGTGGTCCTGTCTGAGCTTTCTTTATGCCTAATGAACTGCTTTAGTGGTGGTGGAGCAAGGGAGTGTAAGACTTTATATATTAAACTCTTTTAAGTTTCACTAAGTTATTGAAGTTCAGTAATTTATGTTTTTTTAACACATGACAGTGGTGGGAGGTCGGTTTTTTGTCAAGTAGTTTTAAACTTCTTTTATAAATGTTTTCAATAGTTTTAAGTGTTGTTGGACAAGCAAGTGACCAGGACGTCAAACAATAGTCCATATGAGAGATGATCATTGAGTAAAAATAAGTTTTTGCAACATTCATATTTAAATTATTACGTATATGATTAAAATTTCGATTATTAAATTTAAGTACCTGGGACACTTTATTTATGTGACTCTTGAAGGATAATGTTGGGTCTAGAATGACCCCAAGATATTTAAATTCTGGAGCTAATTCAAGCTCTACTCCATCCAGGAATATGTTTGACTGCTTCAAGTTTAAGGGGCGTTTTGAAAAATACATACCGACAGTTTTTGAGGTGTTCAACATTAGGCAAAGAGAAGATATAAAACACAGTTCTAAACTAATCGACTTTAGTGTTCTCCTTTTTAAAAAAAAAAAAAAAGAATCGATAAGAGAATCGATAAGGAATCGAATCGTTAAACAGAATCGAAAATGGAATCAGAATCGTTAAAATCTTATCAATACCCATCCCTAATCAGGTGAGAACGTAGCTGTGCGAACTTCAAATATCTGCTCGGTTTATCAAAACATCACATATTTGTAAAAGCGCTCCAACGTATTCGGAGACGTTTGTTATCCACCAGCTCGATAGCTAGCCGGGGTTCAAGGTTCACTAGAGCTGGCGAGAAAACCGGACTCCCGGCACATCATTTTTAGACCCCGCGGTCTTTCGCTACTCAGGTTAAACATGATATATAAGTCACTTAGATAACTTAAACATGTTACTGTTTGGATTTTTCAGTGTTTTATTTGTTCCTGAGTAAATTGGTTTGGCTGAGATTAAAGTTACAGTTTACACACGGCTGAATAAACGTCAAGCAGACAACTGATTAAACAGAAGTGTGAGATGCTCGAGAATTTACTCCAGTGTCCTGTCCTATTTTAGATAGCAGGGAGTTTATTAAACTCAACTGAGACAATCTGCCATTTTCATTAAAGTTTAATAAACTATCATCTTGCCTTTATTATTAGTTAGCACATACCTTTAACACGCTGTAAGCTAATGATAGTTATATAAGAGCAGATGCTGCTGGTGCAATAAGCTGTACGTTTTACGTCCAGTGGACGCATGATCTGATTAGTCGACTATGAAAATAATCATTTGTGGCAGCCCTAATTCAGAGCCCACCGAAAATGTGCACACCTGAAAATAAAATGTGTCTACCAGTCATATCTATGAATTGATTGACTGTTGGGGCAAATATGTGTTTGCTTAGCAATCTGTCTGATCACACGAGGGAAATGAAGTCCATTATCATACAATACCATCAAAGTTGTAGGTTGGCTCGCGGTTGGTAGTTGGAACTGTGGTGTTTCTACTGGTGTTTCTACTCTTTGAGGCTTTGCATTGGAATGCTTAGCAGTTTCTCAACTTCTGAAACCAGCCACCAAAACAAGGTTGGCTAACTTTTGCTGAACCTGATGGAGATCTAAACACAAATCCTGACAGCACAGTTGCTTTCATCTATCTATTTAGTAACAATAGGTAGTTGAAAGTAACACAACCTTTTGGGAAACATGAACACAATGGTATCTGACTAGAACTGTCATATATGGGTTGTGAACCAAATGCATTACTCCACAGACAAACACTAACTCAAAGCTCAGATCTCCCCTCAGCTGTTCTTAGAGCTGATGAAGCTTCTCAGATGAGAGGTGAAACGTCTTGAAGAAATTTCAAGAAGTCCAGACGCTTTTCTTTCCACACTCCTTAGACTACAGTGACCTGGATGACTGAGAACTTTCGTAGACAAATCTTTATTAGCTGGCAGATATAACAAAACATAAGGCAGTCAACTTAGGTTTTTCAGTCATTTTGCTCCAGCTTTACTCTAACAGACAGACAGGAGAGCACAACAGACTGAAGGAAATTAAGAGTAAACTAAGAGTGGAGTATGTTACATACACACCAGGTAATCAGGGAGATGGAACAGACCAGGTAACACAGGTGAACTAAATCTGTATATCAAGACAGCAGAAGTAAACCTGAACATACGCACACAAGATAGATGACTAACAAAAATAAAACAGGAAGTAATAGATACAGACTCAAACAAAATTGTATGGACATGACACTGGGAATAGGGATAAACTTATGGTGATACATGTTAGGTTTGTATTGTTGATTGTCATTTATGCTTAGAAATATCTACTTATATATGCTTAGAGTTTTATAATTAGTTGTAGATTGGTAGAGGTTTGATCCTTAATAGTCTGCAAACTTTGTGTGCATTCCAGAGCACTCTGGGAGCGTGGGAGAGCTCGTACCTTGTCTTATTGTTTTATGGTAGGATAAACGTATCTATAGCTGTTTTAGTCTAAGTGCCTTCTGTTTAGATGAACTGCTGGACTTCCAGACCAGCAGGTTTAGGGAAGTCTTTATGGGGTCACACACTGACCCCCCCCCCCACACACACACACACTTACACAACGCACAGGCAAGGTACGCTTTGTGTGTATGTATACATCGTATGTTAATGAACCTATGCATATTCATGTAACCTCAATAAAAGAGCAGTGTTACGGGGGAGCGGACGAGAGCGACTGGGGTCAAACGAAGGAACGGCGTTTGTCCGGTTCTCTCCCGTGCACGAGAAACATGAAGAACTTTGCCTACTTCGTGTCTTGCTGGCTGTGTAATTATATTGTCTTCAACGTTCCAGTGAATAGGTTCAAGTTACAAACCTATCAATACACACAACAGACTGGGAGGCAAAAGCACATGACGCAAAAAGAAGAACATGGGACCATGTAGGAAAAACACAAGGACCAGAACTGCAGACATGTTAACGAGACAAGACAAGGAACGCATACAGCCAAGGAGACAGAGAGACCAGACAGACACGAGGACACAACTGGGGAGGCAGGGACACAAAGGGACCTAAGAGGGAACTAACTCACTGGAGCGACCAGATTAATGTTTTTACCAACATCAATTTGAACAAATAAGTTTTTTCTTTCAGTGACAGCACTTCCTGTTTGAGCTTTAAATGGCATCTCTTTCATTTTTCTTTCCTGCTAGTGCAACTTTCATGGCCTTCCCTGCTTAAACTTGTTAACATGCTGTTCTGCATGGCGTGATGTTGCAAATTGCGGAGTGTCAGATTTGTTTCCTTGTGCCTTCGTACACTACGCCAAGGCAGCAGCAAAAGTTGACGTGTGTTGTGATCAGGCTATTCTGATACAGCTGGTAGAGAAAAGTCCAGTTTTTGACTTGAGCATGCTGAAATCCTTCCCTGAGTTACTTTTGACTGAGCTACGGCAGCATACAGCTAGCAACAACTGCCAAAGCGATGGTGTGGGGGGTTTGAAGTGCTGAGGTTTCGTCGCTTGGTTAGCTAACTGTACTGGTTGTAATGGGATGTACTGGAATGGAATCCAGTCTCTGGAAAATAAAATAAAAATTAACTGCATGCTGAAATTTCCAACAATCTGCTTGCTCAACCACCCAACATAATAATATGAACACTATCACTATGAAAGTTTAATTGGCACAATTAACTTTTTGGTGTCGGTCACCTGCTTAAAGCAGTCGTCAGTATAGTTACGTGTGTTTACCATGTGCAGCACACATTTCTGCCAACAGTTCAGTGAGCAGCAGATGAACTGATCTCCAAAAGGCACAAAGTCAGAGAGGAAACTTTTTTTTCTACATTTTAGAAGATTTTTATTTGATGGATTTTCAGAAAAGTGGAGAAAAATGTTGAGTGACTTCAGTTTTAAGTAAAAATAAAAACTAGTGTTTGAATCATTTTTTAAGCTTTGAGTTTTATGAGTCAAAGTGAAATCTGTGCAGCAGAGTTAGTGTTACGTCCTCCAACTTCCTCCAACATACAGCACGTGACTGATGGAAGAAAACATGAGCACGAGTATCACTTCCTGTTTGCTGAAGTAGATTTTCAGTTGTTTAGAAACCAAAGGCTTGTTTTTAAGAGACGGTTTAAATGGGATTGAGGGAATGACGTGTTTGCACTGCAGTTTATATCCAACAACATCAAGCAGTTAAATCAAAGAGTTCATTTTACTAACAGCTCACCTCTCTGCAGCAGACGGAGGCTGGACTTTAAAATTAATCCAGTGATTTCCAGACTGGTCACTCTTTAAGGACACACAGCTGGGTTTAGGTCCAGGTTTGAGTCTCTGATGGAGCCTAAAAACAGGTTAAATAAAATTACAGCACATCTAAGCTGATCACATGTGAGACATTGTAACAGTGACATTAGCTTACTCAGATAACTGTCTTTGTTCAAATTTATTGATCAATTTTTTTACTCGGTCGCCCTGTAAGGACACAGAGCTGGGTGGAGGTCCAGGTGGGTTCCTGTGAATAATGATGGAGCAGAGATGTGAGTGCTGAGCTGTGACATGGAGAAGAGTCATGGACAGTTAGAGATGGTCATCTCACCTCTGAGCTTTGGTCTGGCTCTCATGTTCCCCACACAGGGTGGCTTTAGAGGGAGGGGCTCCCTCCTCTCTGTCCTCACACTGATCCATGCAGCTGAACTCACATCAGCTCACACACACTTTCTACCTTCACCTGCAGAGGAAACACGAAGCATTCAAGTGCACATCAACTGAGAGCTGCAGAGGTCGTGTCTGACGTGTTGGACTAACATCCACCTGAGACAGTTTTTATCAGTTCATTACAAAAAGTGTCACAGAGCCAAGTTCAGCCTCCAAATCCTCCATTACTGTAGTTCAACAAAGCAGCAGGTCAAACACGGCTGTAGAAATGGCAGCGAGCAGCTTTATTTCAGGACCAAGCTGACTGCTTACACAGTGATCACACTTTAACTGTTAGCTAAGCTAACTAACTAGAAGTTAATCAGCTAAAGAGTTAATGAGCCCAGGACACATTTAAGCCCTTTTCCATTAGTATCAACCTGACTCAGATCGACTGGTGTCCCATTACAGTGTAGAACCACATCAGTGTGGCTGAACGTCACAAACACAACAAAACACATACAATAAAGGATTTTTTCTCTGGCACATAAACAGATGTAGATTTTTGTGCAATGACTTAATGCAAAGGAGAGACTGTTTTTATTTTCTTCAAAAGGAGTTATCCTGGCACATCTGTGCCAAATGTTGGTTATTCGTGAAAAAAATATATGATGCACAAACAACAATCACTAAATTCTTTATGACTCTCTGGAAAATTCAAACTATTTACAATGTGCCATGTATAAATTATTTTCTATGTGCAACACTGAAGCTGTACTAAACCTCTCCTAGAACCAAAAGCTACAAAGTAGAGAAATGTAAAGCTTTTGCTTTTGTTTTACATCAAAGGGGTAAAGTCCATGGATGAGATGAAACATCAGCCACGGTGGCCACGCATTACTGAAGCGAGGTAACCGACCACACTCAGGGATGCCTAACTGAAGGCAGCGACCTGTGCCGTTTTGGCTTTTCCTCCCTACGCCCTGTGCTGCCATGCCTCAAGCACACTAGTACAGCCAGGTTTACATTGTGTCCTCTTCCTCTCGCCTACAGGAAAGGAAGAATGGAAGGTCAATGCAATGCAAGAGGAATTATGGGAAAAATGGAGCAAAAACACAGTGGAGGAAAGAAAATGAAACAAAAGTGCACTTCCTCCATCACTGCTAAAGTCAACGTAGCATGAAATTTCATCACCATTTCTTACCAGTGACGGGGCATCGCTGTGTGGCGTCTGCACCGCTACACCAACTAGAGCTGGGGCACAAGTTCAAGTTCAAATTTTATTCGCCACGTGCAGGTTGCCCTGCAGTGGAATGGACCCGCCTGCAGGTTGCCCCTGCAACAAACAGGGGAGCTTGGAGGTCCATGCTAATCCAGATGTATGAAAAGCCCTCGCATGTAGAAAAGGTTTCACAGCAAAAGGACACAAATGACATTAAATTGGAGGAAAGCGTAGTTCTTCAGCTGTGGCTTGAACTTTATGTTGTTCTCTCAGTAAGCACAAAAACTAGCTGAGGATGGAGTTAGCATAAACAGAGAACTAGCTAGCGTTGTATCTGCAAAGAGACAACAGTGTTATTGAAACATGGCTTGTTCAAAGTGAACAATTACGATTAAACACACAAAGCATTCACAAACGTCACCATGTTCTCCAGCAGTGCCGTGAGTCGAGGCCTCTCTCACTCCAGGTGCTCGCTGGTCAGCGCCCATAAATGACGTCCGTTTGATTAAACCACTTCCTGTCCTGTCTGTTGGACCCACGTCAGCCATTGTGGTCCTTGATGGCCCGGTAATCACTTTTCAGTTTTTAACGTTTTTAAAGCCACTGGTTACTGTGCATTGGTCCCTTTAGCAGCCAACCTTTGCAATGCGGATCACTTCATTCTGCTTCATCTGAATTTGTTCTTCAGCCACTGTGCACAAAAAGGTCTGCACCTCTTCATTTGACCACAGTGCTGCTTTCTGCCCGTCTGTTTCTTTCACTGTCATCTTAAACATGGTGAGTTTGCTTTGTTTGAAGGAGACCGTCTCATGACACATCTTGTGGTGACAGTGAATCAGTCAGTGACATACAGCCTGGCAACGCCACATTTTAGTACCTGCTTGGATCACCTTGCAACCCCAGTGGAGTAGGTACAAAAAAACCCTGAAAACCACAGTTATTCGATCTGCTGACTAATTGAGGCAATATTGAGATGAATTAAGTATATTCATGTAGGATTTGTCACATTAGAAGCCTAACTTCAGTGAGGAGGAAGAGTTTCAGATGGAAGAGAGAAGCTGAAGGTGGTGCTGGAGGCAGATGAAGATGATGAAACGTAAAGAAAAAAAAAAAAAAAAAAAAAACAAGAATAGAAAGAAAAAAGGAAAATAAAAATGGAAAGATTTTTAATCATCACATATTGTTTGACCTTTAAAAATCCAAATACTTTTAGTCCTAATAGTTACAATACTTTTATACTGTTTATCTGATTGCTGTATCTGTTAATTATCATGTTTTTGTTCCTCGTCTTCTATCAGAAACAGGGAAGAGATGAAAAAAAGATTCTCTTTCTGCTTTTAATTTCTTTGTACCTGCGACAGTAACAATAGACTCTCTGTGAACGTGATCACGACCCTAACAGCATGACGTCATGTGCAAAGCCGCTATAGAAACCATCAGGAGTCCAGAAATAAACCTGTGCACCTCCACCCTGTCCACACAGCTTTAAAAAGTCATCATTGTTATTTTTCTACACATCATCACTGAAAACATTCAAACCGACTCAATGTGGAGTCTTTTTTTAATAACTACAAGCATGAAGACATCTTTTACAGACAGGCTATCGGCAACAGTTTAACGGTCGGCCTCGTTGGTCCAGCTGTGAGTCCGTTACCGTGAACTATGGAGCGGCAGATGTGTGCTGGAACTAAGCTGCACACAGCTGATGTTAGCCAGGAAACATTACACACTGCTCGGGTTACCTTCACACGGAGCTTCACACGGAGACGATCAGCATCAGCCACAAACACCATGAAAAAAAAGGAACTTTGAGCAGGAAGGAAAGAGTCAGAGAGGCGTTTGAGGACACCGTTACAATCAGGAGCGTTTGAGAAACAGTCAGTGCTGCATTCAGGTGCACGTGGGAAACTCCCAAATCATCTCTGGCAGGTTGTCCAGAGGTGATTTATTTCTGCTGGTTTTCCTGTTTCAAACACAAACATCTGTCATCACTTTGTTCTTCCTGCAGCGTTTGAATAACTCAGCACTAAACTGACGATTGTTCAAAGCTCATTTCAACCTGTTGAAGTCATGAATGAAAGTGCAGACTGAGAGTGGATCACATGATGTTTAAGGTGTGTCATGTGACATGTTCACTATTGTCACACGTCTAGATTGTCCCTGATATCATAACTGCACAAACACTGATGATTATATTTGAAGAATTATTACTGATGGCAGCAAAGTTTGAATGGAGCTCTCTGTCTGTGCTGATTTGTCGCCCTCTGGAGGTCAAAACACAAACTGCATGATGTCACTGTGACCACCACAGTGACAGGAAGTGTTTTTATGACCAAAACACTGAAATGATGCTAACGGCTGTCGTTAGGCTCACTGACAGCAGTGCTGATGTGTTCATGTCGAACACTGGCTCAGGTCAGACTCCTTCATCCTTCTCCAACGTAAAGCTGCCCTCAGACACACAGGAGCTCTGACCTTTGACCTCCTGACCCTAACCATTTTAGTCTCTTAGCATCTTTAAATGCAAATCCATACAAACTGTCGCAGAGCAAAAGAAGCTGGAAGCTGTTCTATGAATGATGTTCATACCAGAGTTTGTGTTTCCAGCTCAGACGTGTTAAACGCTGCTGCTGTGCTACGTTTGTCATTTCCTGCTTTCACTACCATCCATGTCAAAGCACGGAAGTCATCTGATCACTTTAATGCAGTAAAACAGGAGCTGTAAGTCTGACATTTATTTATTGTCATCACAATCACACACAGCTGGATTAGCATCCAGACAAAGGGCTGAAAAGCTGAAAATTATTTGATTATTATTATTATTACTACTACACATCGTGTTTATGTGGAGGCACTTTTCTATCAGTCAGTACTGAAGCAGACGTCACTGATCACATGACTCTGAGGGATGATTCCAGCACCTCGCTGAATCTGAGCCATGAAGATTTAAGGCGGCTCTGAAGGCAAAGCAGGTCTGAGCCTGTGTTAGTGAGCTGTACCTAATAAAGTGGCAGTAAGTGTGTCAAGGACTCAGTCAGTAATGATAAGAGCCAGCAGGGGGCAGCGCAGAGAGGTGAGGCGCTGTCAGAGAAGCAGGTTCACATCAGACTGGTCATATTTCATCATCTATACCTGAAATAATCATCAAACACATGCGGAGCAGAAACATGTGGAAACATCTGGAGCTCAGTCTCAGTTTGAGCCCTCAGAGGTTTACCTCAGTCCTGCTCCTCGCACACATCATGCTGTGTACTGAGTCATGTGGTCAAAGCGAGGCCCTGGTACTCTGACAGAGAGCCAGCACAGTTATCCTAATGTGTGACATCACTTCTAGCCAGAGAGCATTCAGCTTTCACAGCAGCCAACATCCTGTCACACTGAGCATGTG
Organism: Maylandia zebra; assembly: GCF_041146795.1. Classification (NCBI taxonomy): domain Eukaryota; kingdom Metazoa; phylum Chordata; class Actinopteri; order Cichliformes; family Cichlidae; genus Maylandia; species Maylandia zebra. Next base: position 43,628,848 of record NC_135172.1, on the reverse strand, counting down.
CAAACACAGCTCTCAGCTTCATCACACAAGCTCCACCCTCCACTTAAAAGCCCAGAACAAAGGTTGTGAACAACACAGCGCAGACAGAGGTGATGTTCACGCTCTGTGTGGCTGTTCCTCCCCTACGACCTCTGATGTCAGAGCTGCTAAATTAGACTGTGAAGCCAGACTCTGCTCCATCTCTGGACCCAAATATATGTTCCACCACCAGGCTGCAATGTATTTTCAGATATTCAATTTTCATTTACATTACATATTTGTTTAATATGTGCATTGAAGGACATGTCCTGGTCAAAAATGACTCCAAGGTTCCTCACAGTGTTACTGGAGGCCAAAGTAATGCCATCCAGAGTAAGAATCTGCTTAGATACTAAGCTTTTCAGGGCCGAGTACAATAACCTCAGTCTGATCTGAATTAAGAAGCAGAAAGTTAGCGGCCATCCAGGTCTTTATGTCTTTAAGCTGTTAGCTGTTTGACAGCTACTCTTTCAAGGATGTTTGATATAAAGGAAGGTTGGAGATTGGCCTATAATTAGCTAAGACTGCTGGGTCTAGAGATGCTTTTTGAGTAAAGGTTTAACTACAGCCAGCTTGAAGGCCTGTGGTACATAGCTGATTATTAGAGATAGGTTGATCATATTTAAGATCGAAGAATTAATTAATGGCAGGACTTCTTTGAGCAGTTTTGTAGGAATGGGGTCTAAAAGACACGTTGATGGTTTGGAGGAAGTAATTATTGAAGTTAACTCAGAAAGATCAATTGGAGAGAAAGAGTCTAACTTAACATCAATGGTACTAAGAGTAGCTGTAGATAATATTACATCTGTGGGGGGATTATCAATCAATTTTATACATATTTTTATACAGCCTCTATGGATCTTGTACTCAGAGCTTGTACTAAGCCCCAAGTGCGATAGGAGAAGGATCGTTGAGTGCGAGAGGAACTGACCTGAAAAATAGGATCATGGCCAAGCTTGAAACCTGGATCCCCCGTAGCCGGTTACCAAGATTACGTGAAGTACCCTCAGAAGGTCTGCTAGATGATGTTAATGCAGCACTACGGGCAATACCTACAGCCACGATTACCGACACTAACAAGCTGATCTACAATAAGGCAGCAGTGATCAGTGAGATGCTTGGCTACAAGTTGAACAGCCACAAGGGGCAGTACCCTCCATGGAGAAGGAGGCTAGAGGGCAAGATCAAAGTAGCACGGAGGGAGGTTAGCCAACTAACGGAGTTGCAGAAAGGTGCGACAAAGAAGGTGCCTAAGAAATACAGCAAGCTGTCCATGCCTGAGGCCTTGGAAACTGCCAAGCAAAGACTCACAGCCTTGGCCAGCCGCTTGAGGAAGTACACCAGAGAGATAGAAGGCAGGAGAATAAACCAGCTGTTCTCCACAGAACCAGCAAAGGTTAATTATCCAGACAACTCACTTTTCCAGCTTTGTCCTTTATGACTGGAGCAAGGACATTACACAGCACTGAGTCTGGTAGCATGGCATGAATCATAAAGCCAATGAAACAGAGCGCTAGAAGAGGAGCTAGCCTTAAACTAGCGTGTTTTAATGTTCTGCAGTGATGTGATCTAAACAATAAGCTTTACTCTCAATAACCTATGAACGGCTTCATCTACTTCATGTGTTTTTACACTTGTTTCATCGCTCATGTCAGAATCGTCCTCATATGGTTCACCTTTCATACAGTTAAGCAATGCACTGTAATGCTGTCTCCACTTTACTATAATGTTATCTGCTCCAGTTGATGGCAGAGATGGTTTATTGTGGGTAATTTTTCTGTAATGAAAATGTTATTTGTGAAGTTCATGAAGTCATTACTAGTTAACGTTAAAGGGATGGTTGGCTCACAGAGCTCTGACTGTTTGTCAGTCTGGCTACAGAGCTGAAGAGAAACCTGGGGTTGTTCTTATTTTCTTCAATCAGTGATGAATAGTAAGATGTTCTGGCTTTGTGGAGGGCTTTCTTATAAAGCAGCAAACTATTTCTGCTTTAAACACAGATACCTCCTGGACTGCTGATACGTAACATCCCGATAAACTCATCTTACTCAACACTAATAAGCACACGGCAGACAACATGTTTGAGAACAACACTGTGAAGAGATATAGAAATGTTTTGTACGGCTGCTAAGACGGGGAAATTACAGACCACAGCTGTTTCTGTATCAGGCTGTAAACATGTTTACTAGGGCTGCTCAATTAATCGAATTTTAATCACGATTACGATCTGGGCTTTCAACGATCATTAAAAATGACTGAGCCGATTATTAGCCCCTCCCTCGTTTATCCGCGACACCTTAAAGGCCGGTGTTGTGCCAAAAAGTGATTGTCTGCCAAAAACTGATTTCCAGTGTTTCTGTGTATTTTTTATGTGTAATATCTTTACGTATGTTCGTAAATAGACTTCGGTGAACAGGGTTTACAAAGGGGTTATATAGAGAATTAAAACAATATCTGTTTTTCAAGTATCTTTACAACTCTCTGCTATTGTACTTACATTATAACCAATCCGGTCCTTTATCCCCACTTAAAATATTTTTACAGAAATATTGTAATATTTGCTACCATTTCTGCTGTCCTCTTGGCCAACTTACTCTTACAAAAGACATTTTTAATGTTAATGAGATTTTTTTAACTGCATAAATAAAGGTTATATAAAAGTCACTGCCAAAAACTGATTGCGGCTTCTACCTTGTTACACGAATGTTGTTTGTGGCTCAAGATGACTTTATGTCATCCATGAGGGATGCATTTGACATATGTTTCACATATTATAGCCCAACAAGTTACTCATAGCAATTTAAATACGAGCAATCAGTTTTTGGCAAATACCGGAAATCAGTTTTTGGCAGACAATCACTTTTTGGCACAACACCGGTCCGTGAAAATATTGTCGGGCATAAACCGTCCCTGGCGCAAAAAAGGTTGGAGACCGCTGATTAAGAGGACCCGAGGGAAGCTCGGAAAGCTAAGCAGAAGTTATTTGGAGAGGAGAGTGACTGCCGCTGGTTGAAAAGAGAGTTTAAAAAAAAAAAAAACTTCAGTGGTGTTGCACACTATTTTATATTATTTTTTAAAGTCATTGTTAACCCTTTAAAGCCGGTCAGAGCAGCACACTCCGTTTTGCGTAACTATTTTTAAATCCCTGTAGAACCTGAACCGTGTAAGCTAGCGCAATAATTTGTTTTGCATATGAAACCGGAGGAGTTGTACTTACATCTGATGCCATCAGCTTGTCCTCGGTCACGGTTTCCTTCCACATAAAGCTTTGCAAAAATTGCATAAAAAGCGCTTGCAGGAACAAAAACATAATATTACAGAAACAGCTTTGCCGTTCCTATCAGCTGTTCGTAACACTTCCCACAGTGAAATGATGCACCTGCTGTTTTCTTTGCAAATTTGCATCATAGGATTGTTTTTTGTTTTTCCTGCAGTATATAAAATTGCTGTATCTCCAAAATAAAACTATGAAGACACTCAAAATAAATTTCGTGTGGTGGGAAACTATTTTTTGCAACTTTATTGTATTTAAAGTTTTGAGGGATAAACCTCTTAAATTTCTCCAAGTAGAAATATATGTAAACAAAACAAAAGCGATTTTCAATTTTTTTTGTAGTTTATTGCACTTTTTTGCAATTTATGTAATTACTATGGACTTAATGCATACATATTATTAAAATATGGGCTATAACAGTTGTATTGATGTATAGCAACTTGAAATGCTCCCACAAATGGCACTACAGCATGTAAAAAAAATAATATAAGCTCTGGTGGACTTGGTTCTATGGTAGGTCTTAAAGGGTTAAATAAATATCGTCAAATAATCGAGATCTCAATTTCAGTGAAAATAATCGTGATTATCATTTTTGCCATAATCGAGCAGCCCTAATGTTTACCATATGAACTATGAACTATGATCATGAAGCATTGACCATTCAAAGCAAACACTGCTGTGTTTAAAGCAGAGCACTCACTCTGTATTTGCAGAGTGAGCCAACAAACCTGAGTGTTGGTGCAGGTCTGTGAAGTCAGAGCAACATGAGAGTGCAGAGCTGGGTCTTCACGTGCTCTTCACTTGTGTTTTATTGTGTGCTGATGCTGAGTTGGGCTCTAAGGCCAGCAGGAGCACATTTTTCCACAGGTGAGTCCCTTTCACTTTAAAGCTGAATAAACACGTCTCCCAGCTGCAATTCTTCCATCGTGACGTTTTCTCTTCGGCTGTCATTTGTTCTTCTGTTTGTCACTAAGCTGAGCTACAGTCTGCAAAAACTGCAGGCAGAAGTAAATTCATTTCACCTTCCTCTTTGTTTCTGATGCACAGTCAGAAAAACTAAACCGAGGGAGTTTTCCAGCTCTGGGATAGATTAAGTTCATCTATCGTCCACAGTTAAAGAGCTTTATTTGGAAAGTATGCTGGAGGGCAAACACTCCTGACTCCCTCGCACTTTCTGTGCTGTTGTTATGTAGCAGTACTTTTGCATCTTCATGCTCTCTGTGCACCACAGTCACAGGACGGCCGATCTGATTAAAAGCTGAACAAGCCTGTCAGTGGGTCAGTGTTTGCGACAGCAGTCTGTTAATCATTGAACACAAACACTTTAAACTCCATCACAGAGCCACACGAGTCAGTCGCTAAACTCAATAGATTCTGTACTCAGCGCAGCGTGCACAGTAAATAAAAAAGCATCTTTATTTTAAAAACGGGAGCATTCACTCGGTTTACACGATGTAGGACAAAACGTAGAAACCATTCAAAATAGCCGCTGGCGTTGAGAAGAGCAACCTTCCTCTCAGGCTGCTGGAAGGTTGAAATATTCGGTGAGTTTTACTTCCAGCAGCAGTCATCTTGTCCTCCTGCAGTGTCGCAGCAGATTCTTGTTGCCGATGATTTCGTTGCAGCGTCCAATGATGTGAGGTTGGTTGGCAAAGGGAACCGTTGTGCCGGCGAGCTGAGGTTCAAGCACGAGGCAGAGTGGAGACAGCTGAGCAAACAGCGCACCTGGAGCCTGAAGGAGGCCGCCGTGGCGTGCAGACAGCTCGACTGCGGCTCTGCTGTTTCAGTCAAAAACGTCAGGCACCGGCCCAAAGTTCTGCACGTCTGGAGCTTTTATTCGGACTGTGACGGCTCTGAGCGAGCGCTCACGGACTGCGGAACGGTGAGGAAGGGCCTCTCAGATTTCACCACTGAGGTGATCTGCTCAGGTGAGAACAGCACGGCATTCGTTGTACAGTGAGCTGAGGGTCAGTTCAGCTGCAGGTGCGATGGACGGATTTTATTCACATAGGTCAAAGGTCAAAGGTCTGAGACCGCCAGCAAAGGTTCCTCTCTATGGTCTTACCAGTTTTCTTTTGATTAAATGTGTTTTTACATTATAGTACAGAGAGTAGGCCAGACAGTGGGAGGCAGTGACACAGGAAGTCACACAAAGGTGTGGGCGGAGTTTAACCCATCCTCCAGCAGTAGTCTTCATCAGTGGCCACCAGGGGGCGACTCATCCAGCTGTAAAAAGAATTATACGTATATAAAAAGCATCTGTGAATCATGACCTCAGTAAACACTTTGCTGATGAGGTCAGGAGGTCACGCCTCACGCTGTGATTGTCGAGTTACCTTCACACGATGCCGCCCGTTGTTTCGCCACATAACTGCATAACATTGATGTCAAAGCAGCAAGATGGCCAAAAGCTGGTGAGAATGCTTCAAGTGTTTCATGTAGTTTGTGGGTTTCATCCTGCAGCATTTACATGTCATGATCAGAGGTTAAGGCGGCTGCAGTCTCATTGAATTATCGCAGCAGACGCAGAATAAGACGGGTTTTTACTGGTGTTAAATCCAGTAAAGTTAACCTCAAAGCTCACGTCTGCAGGATTAATCTTTATTACTCATTCTATCCACCCACAATGTTTCTGCTCAGAAGGGAAACTCACACAAATACATAAGTAATAAGGTGGTAATAACACCTCTTTCAGTCACATTAGCCCCGCCCCTCCCTAATAAAGGTTTTGCACCATCAGCTCATAAATCTGATCCAATAACTTGAAACCCGACGCGTCTTTGTTTTCTACGACACAGTTCGAGTGTTTAAAGCGTGTGCGCTCATCAGGTGTATGATGATGTCATTACAGACGTCCTGCCTGCTCCTGACATCAGTTTCTACACTGACGGCAGTGAGACTTCTCCAATTGGGAACCAAACGCAGGGCGTGGTGTGGAAGGGTCACTCTTTCAGCATCAGCTGCTCTGTGGAGCCACGATACAGCGGCGGCAACTTTACCCTCAGCATCACCGGCGCCCACCAACACCGCAGCTTGACCCAAGCAGCGTTCAATTACTCGGCCAGCTTCTGGTTCAGAGCTGCCAATCAAACACACGAGGGGACCTACAGCTGCGTCTATCGCAACACTGTCTTCAGCCACAGCTTCTCATCTGAGGGCGGGAGGCTCTCGCTCACTGTCAAAGGTAGACAAAGACACTGGCTGGATGGCCGTGGCTACTTCAGCTCACCTCTCACCCCCTTACCCACCCAGTTACTTGTCACGCAGTTTATGGTGTTGTGATGCGAATATGTGTGTGCTCTCTGTGCAGAGGAGGTTTGTGTTTTTGTTCTTGTGCTGATCTCCCATAAGGTCACCAGCATGACTACAGGTCTTTTTTTCCACATGTAGCTCAAAACCTTACAAAAACATGTTTTTTAGAGTTTTTACATTTTAGTAAAATATTTTGTTCATATTTAAAACACAATTTTAAACGCCACCTCTCTCCCTCGTCTCTGTCAGCGTCTCTTCTTCCTCGTGGCGTTGGTCAGGTGTAACTGCAGAGTGGATTTTGGCCCCTCCTCATTTTGACGTGTCTGTCTCTAACAGATGATTCAGATGTGATTTTGGACGATGGCGTGCTCAGAGCCAGAGAGGACTCTGCTGCCTGTGCTGGGAGGCTTCTCATCCACAACGGGAACGAAACCAAACCGGTGAGCGCAGAGTCCACAGTCTGGGACCTGAACCACGCGGGCATAGTGTGCAGACAGCTGGGCTGCGACATCGCTGTTTCCACCGAAGCCGTCAACCTTCCCAACAAAATGCCGATGTGGCGTTTTTTCTCTGACTGCCTTGGAAGAGAGTCTGCGCTGATGGAGTGCGGAGCTGTAAATCCACGGCTTTCCTCCTCGGTCATTCAGGTGAACTGTGCAGGTGAGATGTTTGAAGCGGTTTGCTGTGGGTGTCGTCTGCTCGTTTAGTTTCCTGGTAAATGATGTACTCGTGGCACGACTCAGTCCTGCCTGACAGCTGTGGATCACTTTCACACATCAACGTCAAACAACATTTGAATGAAGTTTAGGATGTTTTTTGTAGAGCAGCACACAACAGGAAGTCGTCAGCTTCAGATTCACTGACATCATCCCGAGTTCAGACATTTCCCCCTGATCTGTTGGGAAGTCTGGGATAAACTATCCGAGCGAGGGTGCAAACGAGGGTGCTTCTCCAAAGTTCTCCGCCGAGGGTCTGAAAACTTCTGTAAACTTCACATTTGATCATTTTCAATTTTAAGATACTTTGAAAATTTCCTGCATCGTTACAAGAAAGCATCACATTTCATTTTCCTGACATCTGATGCATTCTGGCTCAACGTAGACTGTAACCCCCCCCACACAGCAGCGTTTTCATTTCACCCATTAATGCGCTCCACCTGTCAGACCTGAAGCCCACCTACGTCACAGACATGGACACAGATGTGGTTCCACATCAGACTGAAACTCTTCTCTGTTTTGCCGTCTTCATCAGGGCGCCGCGGGTGAGAGCCGAGGACACAACGCTGGACCAGACAATCGACCGCAGAGGCGCCGACAGACGGACGGAGTATTCTGGGTCATGGCTCAAACTCTGGGTTTAATAAGGAGAAATATCCGCCCTCTAAGTTGCCAATAAAAAGCGCTCATGATAAAAAATAAAAAAAAGACTTATTTTTTGGTATTTAATGAATTTGGTATTTAAATTATATAAACGGAGTCAGAGGTACTGGGCTGGATCCAGAAACCCGTCCTCGACAATTTTACAAAAAAACAGATTATGATCAGAGTCCGCTCATGAAGTGCTCCTCCCCCAAGTTTGTCCTATGGGCGTTTGCCAGAGACCTGATTGGTCAGTCGGCATTGGGCCTGTTTGTTGGTTTCTTATCTAAAACCCTGATAAGAGGTGACTGACGTGGGGAAACCTGATAAGAGGTGACTGACGTGGCTTTCTGTGAGGTTCCCTCACAGAAAGCCCCACACTCTGTGACCTTCGTATGATTTACCTGTGAATTACTCACCTGGGCAGAATGTCGTTTCTTCCTGATGTTGTTTCTCATGCAAATCAAAAATATCAGTGAATTAACCACAACAACATTTAACATCACATTTTTGCATAACTGATGGTTTTTGGATCTGCGATTGGACGGAATCGTCCGGAGCGTTTGCACGTGTGCAGAAAGAGCCGAGATTTTATATAATAGAAATACTTTCTTTAATCTGAAGGTTCATCACAGACATATTCGTAAACAAGATACTTAAAAATGCAGATTTCATTAACTTTTGTCCCCATTCAGACGCTGAGTGTCGCTGTCTCACACACACACACACACACACACACACACACTAAACACAGAAAAACAAAAGTGACTAAAGATTCTGCTTGATTAAAATCATCCGCTGTGGCTTCACTTCGAGTGCACGCGCACACACACACACACACACACACACACACACACACACACACACACACACACACACACACACACACAGAAAACAAAAGGTCTGCATCGGGTGGGTGGGTGGGTGGGGGAGGGGCTGCTTCGATGCGTGCAGTAACTTCTACCTGGACAAAGCAGAGATCCTGAAACAGAAACAGGATACAACGTCAGTTTAACGTCGCCCCTCTCGTGTTCTCGCCGTCGCTCGTCTGCCGCTCACTTACTGTAGCTTGTCCTGTAACAGCTCGAGCCTCTGCCGGTCCACGTAGCGCGAGAAGAGGGAGAGCAGGTTGGGAGGGGTGAAGAGGGGGGGAGAGAGGGACGAGGAGGGGACGCTGAGCAGCTCCCTCGTCACCGAAAACACCAACTCAGTCCTGAGGGAGGAGAGAGGCGGGGTCATGCTCACTGTCATTAGCACGAATCACATCAAACTTTCCCCACCAGGGGGCGCCGTTCTCCAGCAGCTGTATGGAGAGGAGTTCATCTTTTTTCAGAGATGATGAAGATCGCATGACTCACTGCACCATCTTGTGGTGGTAACTGGTATTACAGGTTCAGTTAATTCTGGAAGATTTTTAACTACTTTTTAATAAAAATAAACCAAAAGTATTTGAAACAATCTTCCAAATTAATTTTAATATCATTTATTACATGTAGCAATCCTTTTACGCTGACTTAGATGTTAAGCTGCACACTTCTGTTCTGAGTGCACGCCATACTGAGGGGCCAAGTTTTCAGCTGTGTTGCGACAGGCTGCTGGTAACAGAGGAAACCTGAAACCGTTCATCTGTCCGTTATGTGCAGACACAGCACTGGCTGAGCATCATGTGGCTGAACAGTGAAAACATTCAGGTACAAGAACGACACTGTTCAAATCTTTGACAGACCTTTGACCAGGTGCTGCTTAGACCAATTTAAAAATATAAAACGAGGGGTGGCTCAAGACTTATACACAGCACATGAAAAGTAGCCGAGCAGAGGCGTCAGTGAATCCTCTGAATACAATTATATGTTAGATTGTTTTAAAAATGACACACGCACGGCTCACCATCGATTGTCGTCCATGAGCTGACAGTTTGGGTCGGAGCTCTGCATCCTCTCACCTTCACTCAGGATCACGTAGAGCAGCGTCACGCCAAACTGGACAGAAACAGGCGTGTGCATGTGAACACATGTGGACGAACATCAGTTTGTTAAAACAAACAAACAAACAAAAAAAAAACCAGCAACAAAAATCCCCCCAAACCGTCTCCCAGAGCCAACGCATCACTCTGACAACATCAGATATACTGAAGGAGAAGAAAAGTTCTCTTTGGTCTCTGGATAAAAATCCCAGAGAGACACAAACCCAGCGACGTTTGAGGAACAGGAAGGACAAACTGTGCGTGTGAGGATCTGCAGGTGCGCTGATGTAAGCGTTCCCGTCCATCCTTCAGGGACTCCGAGCACAGCTGCGTCTCTGCAGGTGATGCTAGCTTTACACTCTTCGGCTTGTTTTACAATGAAATGAGCGCTCAGGTGTAATCATGTGATCACAGACTCTGTCAGAGCAGCTGCAGCAGCTGAAATCTGGAGTTTGGTCGTGACGTTGAAGAAAAAAAGTTCAGAAACTTTGGAAACAGGAAGTGGCACAAACGGCATTTCCTTCTGTTGCTATGGGTGACCTGGAGTGAGGCGCGTGCTCTGTGATTGGTCCGGGCTGGGCTGTGGGGCGCGTACCTTGTTGTGCAGCACTGTGGCCAGCTGGCCCTCGCTGCCTTGGAGCTCCTGGAGCAGATCTGTGAGGGAGGCGCTCGATAACGACTGGATCACTGCAGAAACCGGCTCCACCAACCAGCACAGCACCTGAACGGAGAGCAGAGGCGTTAACGCCGCACAGACACAGGTGAAAGTGATGTCACTTCCTGCGGGGGTTACCTGGTCCTGTTTGTCCTTCTTGGCTAAAGCGGGAAGGTTGCGGGCAATTGCCATGACAACAGCAGCAGCCTGCATTGAGGGCAGGAAGGGGAGGAGCCGGGAGATGAGCCGCTTGCCCTTCCTCACCGACATGATCATCACACACTGCTCGTCACTCACTCTTCACAGAGGAGGAGAAGAAAACGTTACACCGCTGAGCCGCCTGTGACGGCGCTGATTGGACAGGGTAAGGGCCGCCCCCTCCTACCTGTCGTCCCACTCTTTCTCCCGCAGCGAGCTGCAGAGCTGCTCCGTGTTGCTCTTGTGCTGCTCCAGCAGAGCCTCGCGGTCCTCCTCCGGCGCCTGGACGAAGCACTTCTCAAAGTCCTGAACCTCCAACAGCAAACTGTACATCTGCAGGGCGGAGGGGGAGGAGGAGAGAGGAGGAGGAAGGTTACATTTCTCGAAGCGTTTCCTGCCGTCTGCATGAACATCCTGTCGTGCACGGCTCTGCTCGTCCTACCTTCTCCACTGTGTAGAGGATTTGTCGCCTCTTATTCCAAACCTGCTTCTCTCGTTTCTCCTTCAAGAAAACGGAAACAAAAAGATCAACGGGAGCTGAAACCTGATAAAACAGAAAAGCAGAACCAAACAGCTGCTGTGTCACATGTTTCTATCTGCCTGCTGGGTTTGGTGGATAAAGTGGATTCAGGACAATTTGAAGCTCGTTTCACAGGGACACTGATCCACCGTAACACCGACTGCCAGCTGTGCCGTACGTCCAGCCTCGAGTGGAGCTGCTGGGCCGCAGGCTGTTAGCAGCGTCTGCTAACGGCAAAGACTCAGGTTTCTCTCAGAGCGACATACAAACACACATGTGAGGGAAACACTGATGTATTTAGTGCCATAACGTCTCATTTATTCTCATTTCCAGCCGACTCTTAATCAGAATTCTGTTTTTCTGATTCGATCACGAGGCAGCTTTCTGATGTGATCAAACCTTTCACCAAGTTTCAGAGCATTTGAAGTTGTGGAGATCCTGCAGCTGCTTCATGGTCTCACAACGTGTTTTGTTCTTGTGCGACCTGATCGTCACCTGGTCTAAAGAAACAACCCGCTCTCATCTGAGCCTCCATTTTTGTTTATAAAGCAAACTTTCCGAATAAAGTGCAGCTGAAGCAGCGTCGGCATAAAAACGTTTGCATGTAGAAAGAAATAAAAACCTCGTCGTCTGAGCGAGTCGTCACCACGGCGTCGATCATCTTGCGGGGGTTGTTGACGCTGGAGACGGTCAGTTTACCCAGAGAGCCTGCGAACTGAACTGCAGACAGACCTGCGTCAGAGCTGAGCTCGATCAGCAGCGCGACATGTGACATCACGCGGCGAAGCGCCGGTGTGGGTTACCTGGTCTGTAGGTGTGCTCCACCTTGGCCACCTGAGGAGTGATGAGCTTGGTGGTGTGCTCCTTCTTGCTGCTGTCTTGTTCTTTCTCCTGACGCTTCTCCATTTTCTCATAGTAGTTCTACACACACACACACACACACACACACACACACACACACACACACACCATGAACAACCATCACACTGACTCGTGTGGGGCTGCTTTAGCTGAAGCAAGTGTCGGTGAAACCCACCTGATAGTAGTAGTCATCCAGGTAAGGGTCTGTGCTCTGCAGCTGCATCATCTGGATCTTCGTCACCCACTCCTTCTCTTTCTGAGTCATCAGGTTGCTGTAGGGGTCTCTGCTGCGCCGGTCCATCCCGGGCCTGCGGTCCCTGCACAGACGCAACAAGACGATGACCGCGCGTCGAATCGACCAATGAGCAGGCTGTGTTTCTCGCGCACTTGCTTACCCTCCTCGGCTCTGCATGCGCTGGGTGAGCATGCGGCGGTGCTGTGGGTGAAGGTGAGTGGTGTTGTGCCGGAGCGGCGGCGCGTGGTTAGGGGGCCCGTGAGGTGGTGGGGGGCCCATTCGGTGACCGTGCGGAGGAGGAGGGCCTCCGAAGAAGGGCCTGAAACCTCCCCCGCCTGGCAGCAGAGGAGGAGGACCGCCGCGGGGAAATCCTGCCACCTGGACACACGGGACAGTCGAGAACCTGAGAAGCTGTGAGGGAGCGTTCGCTGACATGTCATCAATCACGCTTAACGAGGTAGCCTAACATGTAAGTAATAACAACATGGAGCCTATCCCAGCTGTCATTGGACGAGAGGCGGGGTACACGCTGGACAGGTCGCCAGTCTGTCGCAGGGCCAACACACAAAGATGGACAACCATTCGCTCTCACATTCACTCCTGCAGTCACACCTGTGGGCAATTTGATCAATTAACTTATCCCCACTAACTGCATGTCTTTGAACTGTGGGAGGAAGCCGGAGGAGAGAACCCTCGCAAACACGGGGAGAACATGCAAACTCCACACAGACAGACCCTGATGGTGGAATTGAACTGGCTGTGTGTAATAACATCACGTATATGTGTAATAACAACATGTATGCAAGTCTGCCAGTGTGTGTGTCTGACCTGAGAGTTGAGCAGCTGGGCGCGTTGAATCTGCGACAGAACAGGACCGACTCTGGGGGGGAACGGGCCGCGGCACAGAGGAGAGTTCTGACAACACACAAAAAAGTGACGTCAGAGTAAAACACGGTGATGAGGTCACATGACCGCGCTGTTTGTGGGGAAAACTAAAATCGGAGCAGCTGGGCCGAAGCTGTAAATATGATTCCCGCCTTTATAAACATAGACGGGTCCTTCCTGGACCTTTGTGGGTGTGACTACACACAGCAGCTCGAGCCGTCCACACAGTCACAGGTTCAAGTATTTTCATCCACAGCCCTGGTGGTGACCGCGAGGCTCCGCCTCCGCAGGTTCACCTACAGAAACCTGCTGATGTCATCAGCCCCACACAGACTGAACGCTCTTCAGTCATCCTGATTAAGCTACAATACAAAGTGCAATCATTTCATTGTGATCCCAAATCACACAGCTCCACCCGGCAGCCTCCATCAGCTCAGTGCTGAACCACCTGATCAGGTGCTGGTGGAGGTCACCACACAATCAGCTGCTAGCTCATCAACAAATACAGCAAACAGTGATATTAGCACTTTTATTGTTCCATGGTGCGTAAATGAAAACCACATGATATTAAATCATCACCAGTATGAATCCTGTCAAAAATAAACCTGTGATGTCTTTTCTATTTGGCCTGTAAACACGCTGCAGCGCACCGTCCTGAGCGCAGGAGTCTGCTGACTAACGCAGACGGGGCAGCGGGTGGAGAGGAAACACTCACAGCAATGTTGAGGAGGGTGTTGGGAGACAGACGCTCGGGGAAAGGAGCGGGGTATCTGTGCTGGACCGGGGCTCTCACGTGGACCGCAGTGGGATGGTGGATCTACACAAACACACACAGACAGAGGGCGGGGTTAACAGAGACTGAGCCCTTACACGCAGCCGGACGCCTGCCATTCTGCTTCGTAACCTTAAAAGCACATCTCGGCGCCACGGCAACGTTTAAATCCTGCGACAGAAACACGTGTTCACAGCAGGGAGGGACACCCAGCAGAAAGACTTCCTGTTTCTGACCTGGTGATTCAGCGCGTGGCTCATCGGCTGTTTGGGTGGAGTCCCGATTGGCACCGCCCTCACCGGAGGGGAGCCAATCACAGGGGAAGAAGAGCGTGGAGGAGGAGCCCTCTCTGACAGATCCTCATCGTTCCTGCCCTGAGGAGCTCGTTTAGGATGGCCCACCTCTTTGATTATCGACATGAGTGGATTATCCTGAAGACAGAAATATGAACAATAACTACATTAATGTATTTAGTCGTTCATTTCTTTATGTTTGATCCTAGAATTAACACCTAAACTGAACGGTTAGCTATCCAATAAGAAGAGTAAAGTTTAACCTCCATGTGTGTGAGCAATCCCGGGGTGACGCTCACGGGGCCAAAGCCCATGCTGTTCTCCCAAATACTGTGAGAGCTCATCTATGAGAGACAGATTCAAGAAACAAACATGCACATCAGGCTTAAACCGATTCTGCTGCAGTGATCAGACTAAACACAAGACAGGAAATCTTAAATCCACCTGTTCGGAGATTTTTGGTGCATGATTCAATTTAATTTTCTCAAAAACATTTTGCCACGCTGCAAAGTCTGATACGGCACATGAAGGGAAAAACACTGACCTGGCCCATGGGGGCGGTGCCTCTGCGCAGCAAGTGCTGCTGCTGTTGGTAGCTGAGCATGGACGAGGGAGGAAGGCCTGAAGCACAACAGCAGGTTTCAGTTACACAGGGCAAACACACAGCATGCTTCTGGAGCTAATGTGAACTTAAGCTGCTGAACGAACAGCAGAAACATGGAGTCATCGCCGGCCTGATCCTAGAGCGGGAATCTTTGGGAAGCTGCCCGGCAGTTTCAGAGAGCACAGCAGCCTCACACGAGGTGTTCACTTGATCTGCTTCTGTTCAGTTTTACTGTCAAACATTAATTCAATTCAATCTTATTTATATGTCACAACAAAAGTCGCCTCAAGGTGCTTTATATTGTACAGTAGATACAGAGAAAAACTCAACAATCATATGACCCCCTGTGAGCAGCACTTTGGCGACAGTGGGAAGGAAAAACTCCCTTTTAACAGGAAGAAACCTCCGGCAGAACCAGGCTCAGGGAGGGGCGGGGCCATCTGCTGTGATTGGTGAGAGAAGGAAGACAGGATAAAGACATGCTGTGGAAGACAAATACTTTCTTGCTCCAAGTGTGTGAAAGGCTTTTCCAAATTTCGGATACCAGCGTTTCTCATGAGGCAGAAAATGACTCCTGGTTTTACCTCCCAAGTTCCCGACATGCAGAAAGCAAACAGCAGGTAGGTCTGCTCTGAGCATCGCAGCCACAAATTCAACATCAACCCTTTAGGCTCCAAAATCTGCCAGTGGGTTAAGACGCCAAGCTTTCTTACAACGACTCTTTGATGAACAACAGATCGATCAAAGAAAACAACCAAGTGCATCTTTAAAAATATGAAATTTCATCAACAGCTGCACCAAGGCCGATCAGCAAGCACTCCAGCGGGTGGTGAAAGAAGCTGGCAGAATTATTGGAACAAGTCTGCCAGAGATCAGTAATATCTTCCCCACTCGCTGTCTGAGGAGGGTGCACAGTATCCTGCGGGACCAACATCACCCTGCGCGCCACCTTTTCCATCTGCTGCCCTCAGGGAGAAGGTACAGGTCTATACAGGCCAGAACATCCAGACTGGCCAACAGCCTGTATCCACAGGCTGTGAGGCTCCTGAACTCTCTGCCCCCCTCTCACGGACAATAACCATATCCAACTTCTTAATAGCAATGAACTGGTCTGCATTGGTGCATCATATCTTTATTCTCTTCCCCCTCCTGCCCCCCCCCCCCCTCTTTCTTAAATAGATAACTATCATATCTGATATCATATCTCACAGTACAATAATATTGAATGGGTTGCATTGTTGTATTTTGTCATGTTTCTCAGGTCTTTGTCTGAATTTCTACGAACATTATTGCTAAGGATTGTCTTATTGCATTGGAGTCACACTGGGTTAAATATGTACACTTGGGTTTTAAGGGGTATTTATTATTTTCTTCTTTTTTTTGGGTTGTATGGAAGCCCCAAACGCAATTTCATTGTTCTTGACAATGACAATAAATAAATAAATACTAAATACTAAATACTAAACTTATTCAACATTTAAATTCCCCAAAATGAAGCTGCTCACACGAACCAGCTCATATAAAAGAGACCAAATGACAGACGCTACGAATCAACTGTGACCAACAGTCATGTGACAACAGATCCACAGTCAGGGTGCGCACACACACACACACGCAATTAAAATCTTGGTGACATCTTTAAAAATAAAGCCCACTGAGCGGTCGACTCATTCTCACCTGACGCAGGGAGCCCGGGAGGCAGCTGGTGCTGGGGATGCTGGTGTGGCTGGGTGGGAGGCAGGATGGGGGAGGGCTGCGGCAGGACTCTGGGCTGGTCCAGCCCCCGCAGGGCGGAGAGGCCGGATCCTGAGGAGCCGGGGGGCAGACCGGGTCTCTCAGCTGCCCCGACTCCAGCGATGGCCGGGTCAGCGTCCAGGATCAGCCTGGCCAGAGACTCGGCCAAATCCCCCTCCCCCACTCGATCCTCCACATCTGAAGTGAGAGATTACAGACTTTAAAAGATGCCGATCTCCACTTGATGCTTCAGCGTCTGATGACATCACCTACCTGATGGCGGCAGTCTAGACGAGGAAGAGGAGAAGCTGAGGGAAGCGAGGGATGATGGTGGAGGGGGATGGACTACAGAAGAAGGGATTCGGGTGGAGGACGGGCGCTCGCTTGTGCTCAAGTCTGAGTCCCCTCCCATCCCCCCTCCTCCGAACCCCAGCCCCGCCCCTAACTCGTCCCGTTCATCGAGCTCGGCGAGGCGCTTGTGTTCCTCCTGCCAGTCGTCATCTGGAACAAACAAAGAACATCAAATCTGCGCAGCCCCAAATCACATGTGAAAGGTCAAAGGTCACCACAGACAAATATGCAAAGACACAAACCATCCGACAAAATAAAAGCAGAGACGTGAGGATGAGAATCCGTGTTCATAAACACACAGAGCGCCTTCAAACCCTCAGAGGTCGCACGTACATGTGACCTCCTCGTTTATGGGGCCTCTTGGAAAATATCAGAGTATACCGGGGCTGTAAACGAGCGGCAGCACTGTCATCCAGAAACTGAGCTCGTGTGATCTAAAATACGGTTTCTCTGCAGTCGAGCAGCACCGCGCTCCTTATAATAAAGAACCAGGCTGACAGCAGCCACCGATTTGAGCGTCTAAATGTTCTAAAAGCTTAGTGATACAAATCTACCAATAAATTACAGATTTAGCTCCCCAGTAATATATAAAATAATTATGAGTTTCTCTCCAGTAGCAATGAAGACTCCAGTAAAACTGTGGCCTACATGTCATCCTTGGTTCAATGACTTGTTCATGGTTAAATGCTTCAGCAGCACATTCAGTCTTTTCTCACTGAATGAAAGGAGGTGAGAACAGCTGGGCCTGTGTGCTAATAAAAAGCAGATGTTGTTGCAGATACTCAAAGATAATCAGGGTATAAGTCACCCTCTCAGTCATCAGCCTGTCAGAGCAGAGTCTGAGAAATGCTGCGAGCTAAGTGAAGGAGCTGACCCTGTTCCTGACGCGCTGATGCTGCTATCGTACAGCTAACTCAGTTTCATGGTTCAAACATTTCACTGCACGCTCCACAACAGCAAAGAAACTTATCAGTCATTGTGAGAACCGATGCTGCTCATTGGTTTACTCCATTTTGTTATTGTTAGACTGTGTTTGAGCAATTTGTGTGCACGACGTGTCCGACAGGCCCGAGAGCAAGAAAAAACTAGCCAGGCGTGTTTAATACGAACATCCAGGAGATCTGACAGGACAGATCCACAGTACAACCTCACCTCGTCTAGACAACAGAGTCAGACTGGAAAAAAAAGATGTTTCTTTCTTACCGATGGCCCCGGCTCCAAAAGTGTCATCGTTGAATTGATCGATTTCATCTTCGTCTTCTATCAATCCATCATCTTCCTCCTCCAGCATACAGTCTTCATTCAGGGACTAAAATAAAGGAGGACAAGAGGGATGAAAAGATCTACAGATGTGAAAGACGAGGTGACCGAACAGCTGCGACTGGGACGTCAGAATAATCTGTGACTCTATAAAATAATGTCTCAACACTCAGAGCTGCAAAGCCTTCACCATGATTCTGTCTTAGTGTAGTTTGATCTTGCTTAGCTTTTATACTTTCATGCTTTTTTTAACCTTATGTTTAATTTGTATTTTGCTATGTTTTATAATATTGCTACTGTTATTGTACTATTGTAAGGTGAGCTGGAGGGTCTTAAAGGTGCCTATAAATAAAATTTATTATTATTAATATTATTATAATTTCTACAGCTGCAGATATGTTGTCATCCAAAGCCCTCTCTCCATCAGCATGAGAAAAACCCTCTTGGCCTCTAAATCGTGTGGATGGTCCTGCTCGACACACGGCTCCATCAGACATTTATAGTAAATCAGATCCACGATCTTATTCATTCTCAGAGCTCTGCAATCAAAAGCATCCTCTGGGTGTGTCCGATCTGACACACAACCAGTTCAGTGAGTCTCAGAGACAATCAATTCAAAAAGCTGACGTGTTTTACTAGTGACACATAAATATTATTGCTTAAAATATGTCCTGCTGCTGCTTCAGGGCCCTTCCTCCATGTGAGGGATGATCCTGATTCAGCTGCTGTAAAACTGATGAGACATTAAACACAAGCTGACACTGTTAAAAAGTTGATTCTGTTCATCTGGACGCAGCGTTTTGTGGGAGAAACGGTTCGTCACTCATCCAGGTGACGTCTTCAGTCTCAGCTGACTGCAGGTTTCCCCAATCGTATAAACAGGACATCTCTGTGAATGGGACTCATGGCCATTGATCAGTGGTTGTTGATCTATGGTCATGAGAATTTGCATAATTAAGACTAAGGACCTGACCTCCCAGCCCATTGTTCCTTCAGTGGGCTGGTTTCAGTCATGATGCAAATGTATGTTTATAAGACTGAAACCTGCAGTCAGCTGAGACTGAAGAAGTCACCTGGATGAGTGACGAAACGTTTCTCCCACAAAACGCTGCGTCCAGATGAACAGAATCAACTTTTTGGAGATTTACTTTCCTGGATGATTGAGATGCATCAAGACGTTTAAAAATGTTCATCAATTTTCCGATGCTTATCCAGACGGGTTCTCAGGAGCTAAACAAAGACTCCCAGACTCCTCTCTCCACTGTAACCTCCTCCAGTCTTCTGGAGGACACCTACATCCTCCCAAAGCAGCCAAAAGACTTCATTTGTCATCATGTTCTGGGTCTGCTCAGGGTCTCCTCGTGTCCGTCCTCAGCCGGGATAAACGAGAGAGCTGTGCCAGGAAGGACATTCGGCGTAAATCTGTGCTTCCTCTTGGCAACTAATGGAGCAGCCGAAAGTAAACGGCAGCATCCATACCGCCAAATAAATCTTGTTATTGATCCGGGTGCATCGTTACTCTTTACCGCAGGAACTGAAAGAGCTTCACAAATTTCTCAGCAGAGGCTTGTTTACACTCAATATAGAAAAACGTATCAAAGATGGCCCACAGGTCTCAAAAATACATTCACAGAAACTGCAACGATTGCACCAAACAATGCAGGTGCAGCAGCCTTGCACGCTTTACTCTGAATCAAAGTAAATGATGACAATATTTCTTTATTGTTTTGCCGTCTTGTGCTACGTTTCCTGATGAAACCCTCCACTTTATCCAGGCTCAGGAACTGTGCTGGAAGTGTAGTAGCTTGGCACCGTGTGAGGGAGAAGGTTATGTTAAGTTTACTTTTTAAACGTGGTCATTCCAGGTGTCAGGAACGAGGAGTACTCGGGGCAAGCTTATTGTTTAAGGACCTGTGACAGACAGCCCACGGTGAAAATCTTCACTTGAAAATCGAATAGGATTGAAAATCAATAGGTGTGATCACGGTGGCCATGTCACCTTACAAAGGTCAGGATATAATTTTAAAATTAAGCCAGATGTCTTAAGCATAGAGAGTGATGCCCAGTCTCTTCCTCGCAGTGAGAAACACAACTTCCTTTAGCACTGGTATCAGATCAGTGGATATCTAGCAGATACCTTAAGCTGCAGTGTTGGTATCTGGATCTAAACGGAGCTGGAAAAAGCTGGATCACGCCTACCAAACACTGCGCATGTCCTCAGAGGCAGCAGTAAATTCATTCTTGTCGAGCAACTGACAGATTTGTTATACGACGGTTCATTTTATGAATAAAATGCTGACTCGCTGGAGCTTACAGCACCGTTATTATCTTGTATAAACTGGCTGATCATCAGTGTGCTGTCAGGGCCACATGGACCTGTGATGACAGTTACTTTTATTTAACCCATCCAGGTGCCAGAAAGTCTGATTCAAACCGACACTGGGCCTTGGAGTGGTCAAAGTGTGCTAAACTGAGCTGCAAAAGAAACGCCTCAGCCTGAGTTGGCATTTATAGCATGTAAGTAAATACTAGGAGTAGCATTGACAACTGGCCAAATGCTAGCAGTAGCTAGCTGAGACAATGACCCTGCTTTCACTGGGAAAAACATGAAACGCAGAAGACATTAACTCAAAACAGGAACACTACGGTACTGACAAGAGAAGCCATTAGTAGCCTTCCATTTTTAAACTACCTGCTGGGAACAATAACGTTTCTTATCACAGCACTCTGGCACCCTGCAGCTAGCAGAGGTTAGAGAGAGAGTTAGCCGCAATGCTAATGCTGACGTGATATCGCATATGACTCGCGTCGATTAAATGCTGCCCTCAGAGGCCGAATACGACACAGTCAGGGCCGCTGCGACACTCCGGACTGTCACAGCGGACGCTGGTTTACTTTACAGTACTGTAACCCACACGGGCCGAGACAGGGCTCGCCGTCCCCGGTTCAGCACCAGGAAAGCGGGCTGCCTCGCAGGCCGCACCGAGTTCAGCCGCATAAACAATAGTGAACGCCGAGCACGTACAGCGCGCGCTCTGTGGTCATCGTGAGCTCTCCGGGACTCACCGGAACTCTTCCTCGGGAAAACACACCTGATTATTTCCACAGAGCTACACTCACCTGAAATCGAAACATCTATCCGCAGGCTTTCGGGAGAAGGAGAGTGCATGGGAAGCTAGGCGGCGCGCAAATGACGCCAGCAGAGGACGTCCTCTAGGACCCACGTTACGGAACGACGTGAACGAGCGCGCATTTGACGTTCGCGCTCCGGGCTGTAGCGCGCCTCCTGAAAATGAGGAAACAGAGCGAGAAAACAACAAAAACGGTAAATAAAGAAGAAAACAGCACATCAGACTTTACAGCAGCGATTTTCTCTGCACTGCAGCTCGCCGTTTGCTTAAAGTCATTATTTAATAGCTTCATTGGACTAGACCACGATCATAAAGCTTTTTTTTTTAGAAATAAGGAACTGCATTATAATGGCTCAGCTCAGTGTTGTGTTGTTGGAATAAATGTTTTAATGAACTCAGTGATTTCATTTATCGAAAACAAGCCATAATACGCGAATAATGTGAACGATTACATTATTAATATTACAACTATACAGTGCTGTGCGAAAGTCCCGAGCCACCCCTTTTTCCTTTGGATTATTCCCTGCGAGACAGACTTTGTTGTAATGTTTTAAAGTGGTCCTGAGCAGCAGGTCTCCACAGTGGGCTGTTTTTGCACTTGTGCTTGTGCCTGAGCATTTTCAGAGGAATGATTTTTTTATTCTTGGCTTGTTAAGCCGCCCAACTCTGCCTCATCACAGCCAGCTCAGCAGAAAATACATTTTAAGTTGCTTCTTTAGGCACTTTGTTACCAGCAGCCTGACAGATCATTCATTCCCATTTGTTTAGTTGTTTAGTGTTAGTGTCATTTGTACTAAAAGTTCAAATACTGATTCAAATTCTTTACTCCAGTAAATACAATACAATACAATTTTATTTATATAGCACATGCCAAAGTGCTTCCCAGAATGAGTTAAGAGCAATAATAAATACAAATATAAAATACAACATAGAAATAAAATATACTAACAGGCGGGTGACATAACTAACCAATAATACACCAGGCATAGTAGGCACCAGTGAAGTCCACACACAATGCTGAAGGTTAAAACATTATAAACATTAACAGAGTGATAAAGATAAGTTCCAGTACGCTAAAACAAACACAAAAAACCAGGAGCACGAGAGTCCAGAACCAAAACACGACAGTCCACTAGTCCATAACACAGTCAGGGGGCCGACCGTGCACACAGCAATGGCGGCGACGGGCAAACAGTTCTGGGGGCCGACCATGCACACGGCAACGGCGGCGACGGGCAAACAGTTCTGGGGGCCGACCGTGCACACAGCAACGGCGGCGACGGGCAAACAGTTCTGGGGGCCGACCGTGCACATGGCAACGGCGGCGACGGGCAAACAGTTCTGGGGGCCGACCTCTTGGAAGGTAGTGGCGGCCACTGAGCAGGTCCGGAGGACGGCCGCGATGCCAGCGGCGGCGACGAACTCCTTCCGGAGGCCGTCCCCGAAGGCCATGATGCCATCTTAGAGGCCTGGAAAACGGCCGGCAGAGGCGAGGCGGAACGGGTCGAGCTGGCACTGACGGCGGCGTGGCAACCACAGGACCAGACGGGGCCGGACCAGACGAAGGCGAAGCCGAAGCCGGACCAGGCGCGGATGAGGACGCGGAGGCCGGACCAGGCGCAGATGAGGACGCGGAGGCCGGACCAGGCGCGAATGATGGCAGCGGGACGGCTGCGGAACCTGACGGCAGCGGGACGGCTGCGGAACCTGACGGCGGTGATGCTGCAGGAGGTGATGTGGAGATGTGCTGGCTGGGTCCTCCAGGACCACCAGCAGATGTGAGGATGTGCTGGCTGGGTCCTCCAGGACCCTCAGCTAACGAGGCGTGGTGCTGGGTGGGCTCCTCGGACCCTCCAGCAGACGTGGCATGAGGCTGGACGGGCTCCTCGGGCCCTCCAGCAGACGTGGCATGAGGCTGGACGGGCTCCTCGGGCCCTCCAGCAGCCGACACTTGAGGCTGGCTGGGTTCTCCTAAACCCCCAGCAGACGACACTTGAGGCTGGCCGGGCTCCTCAGGCCCTCCAGCCGATGAGGCAGGACGCTGGCTGGGTTCACCTGAACCCCCAGCTAACATGACGTGAGACTGGACGAGCTCCTCAGGTCCTCCAGCCAACGAGGCAGGACGCTGGCTGGGTTCACCTGAACCCCCAGCTAACATGACTTGAGACTGGACGGGCTCCTCAGGCCCTCCAGTGGAACCAGTCTCTGAAGCAGCAGGTACGGAGACCTCTGCCAGTGGGGACACTGGCTGGGACTGAGCAGCACTTTGGCTAGACTCAGGCAGCAACAGTGGGATACAGTCCTCAGAGGGCTGAAAGTGTTCCCCAATACACTTAGCAGAGGACTGAGGCGGACGGGTGAACTCACTTGAACTCTCAGGGGGTGCTGAGAGCCGAGGCTGTTCTGGTGAGTTCTCCGGTGAGGCTGCTGGTGCTGGCGTCTTGACCTCTAGGGGTCCAGAGTTGGCTGGTGACTGACACCCAGCCTCTGGGGAGGCCCTAGAGGGAGCCCAGGAAGGAGGGCCCGAAACACAAAAAACCAGGAGCACGAGAGTCCAGAACCAAAACACGACAGTCCACTAGTCCATAACACAGTCAGGGGGCCGACCGTGCACACAGCAACGGCGGCGACGGGCAAACAGTTCTGGGGGCCGACCGTGCACACGGCAACGGCGGCGACGGGCAAACAGTTCTGGGGGCCGACCGTGCACATGGCAACGGCGGCGACGGGCAAACAGTTCTGGAGGCCGACCTCTTGGAAGGTAGTGGCGGCCACTGAGCAGGTCCGGAGGACGGCCGCGATGCCAGCGGCGGCGACGAACTCCTTCCGGAGGCCGTCCCCGAAGGCCATGATGCCATCTTAGAGGCCCGGAAAACGGCCGGCAGAGGCGAGGCGGAACGGGTCGAGCTGGCACTGACGGCGGCGTGGCAACCACAGGACCAGACGGGGCCGGACCAGACGAAGGCGGAGCCGAAGCCGGACCAGGCGCGGATGAGGACGCGGAGGCCGGACCAGGCGCAGATGAGGACGCGGAGGCCGGACCAGGCGCAGATGAGGACGCGGAGGCCGGACCAGGCGCGAATGATGGCAGCGGGACGGCTGCGGAACCTGACGGCAGCGGGACGGCTGCAGAACCTGACGGCGGTGATGCTGCAGGAGGTGATGTGGAGATGTGCTGGCTGGGTCCTCCAGGACCACCAGCAGATGTGAGGATGTGCTGGCTGGGTCCTCCAGGACCCTCAGCTAACGAGGCGTGGTGCTGGGTGGGCTCCTCGGACCCTCCAGCAGACGTGGCATGAGGCTGGACGGGCTCCTCGGGCCCTCCAGCAGACGTGGCATGAGGCTGGACGGGCTCCTCGGGCCCTCCAGCAGCCGACACTTGAGGCTGGCTGGGTTCTCCTAAACCCCCAGCAGACGACACTTGAGGCTGGCCGGGCTCCTCAGGCCCTCCAGCCGATGAGGCAGGACGCTGGCTGGGTTCACCTGAACCCCCAGCTAACATGACGTGAGACTGGACGAGCTCCTCAGGTCCTCCAGCCAACGAGGCAGGACGCTGACTGGGTTCACCTGAACCCCCAGCTAACATGACTTGAGACTGGACGGGCTCCTCAGGCCCTCCAGTGGAACCAGTCTCTGAAGCAGCAGGTACGGAGACCTCTGCCAGTGGGGACACTGGCTGGGACTGAGCAGCACTTTGGCTAGACTCAGGCAGCAACAGTGGGATACAGTCCTCAGAGGGCTGAAAGTGTTCCCCAATACACTTAGCAGAGGATTGAGGCGGACGGGTGAACTCACTTGAACTCTCAGGGGGTGCTGAGAGCCGAGGCTGTTCTGGTGAGTTCTCCGGTGAGGCTGCTGGTGCTGGTGTCTTGACCTCTAGGGGTCCAGAGTTGGCTGGTGACTGACACCCAGCCTCTGGGGAGGCCCTAGAGGGAGCAACTGTCTCTGAGATGGCCGGCTTAAATGAACCAGCAAAAGTTTGTGTGGAGTGTGTTCCCTGCTTGTAATGAGGCTGTGAGGATAAAGGCTGGGTAAATGAGTGGACAGGCTGCTGAACTGGTGGCAACTGAGCTACAGGTAGCGAAGTAGTAACAGGTGGTGGAGTGGCTGGCTGAACTGATAATAAGGCTGATGAATCTCTTGCCAACTGAGCTATTGACTGGGCTGTGGACTGTAACATGGTGTCTACTGGGTCTGACTGTGACTGTAATGGAGGTGATGATTGAGCGGCTGACTGAGTTAGCGACTGCTGGGCAGCTAACCGAGCTACCGGCTGAGCAGCTGACTCAACGAACACAGCCCCGGTATAAACAGTCATATGAACTGGTGAAACAGACGGAGCGTCTTTTCCACTCACCACAGCCGGCAGTTCCGAAGTCCTAATCTCCGGCTGTGGGGCGACGCGCCAATGGCGCGATAGTCGCTTCCTCCCGGGCAAAACCTCCGGCGGGCCGGGCAAAACCTCCGGCGGGCCGGGCAAAACCTCCGGCGTCCGGCTGGGTTGGGAAGCGGTAGCGGCTGGTGGGTGTAGGTGAAGTTCGTGAAGGATGAAGTCTTGCACGAGTGGGTGTAGTGAGTCCAATAGCCAGGGATAATCCGTGAGCAGCTGTTGCAGTCTGGCTTCCAGAACGTGGAGGAATGCTTCTCCCTCATGCTCTAGCCACAGGTTGATTATTTTTGAAGCGGAGTTCGTGATGAGGTCCCGAAGCTCCGTGGGTGTGGTGAATGCCGCTGGATCCATATCTGGCTGGTCCGTACTGTCACGGCGAGTGAGGTGAGCCGTGTGGAGGAAATGAAGGAGGATCCAAATGCAGGCAGTCGTGAAGGTGTAAAGGTGGTTTATTGAACATGAAAGTAAATACAAACGGCAAATGGAGCTAGAACTAAACTATACTGGGATCAACTAAACTACAGAGCACAAACCTTAACGAGAACGACCAGAAGAGACTAACGGCGGACAGCAGGGAGAACACACGGGTGAGACATGGTAGAAACACAGATGAGGCAGGTTGGAATACACAGACGGACCAGCAACTACAATAACGGAGGACATGACTTAAATACACCCAGAGAAACACAGGGGAATTACACACAGGTGGTGGACACAGCTGAGAATGATCAACAAGACGAGACAGAGGTAAAACTGAACACACTCACATGAGACCCAGACCTTCACAATAAAACAGGAAATGAGAACACCACACCAAGACGCAGACATGACACTGAGAGACAGACAGAATGACACATGGAACCTGAACTAAACTAAACGTGAGATACAACCGAGAACAAATCCTTAAACATGAAACTCAAATAATAAACATCATAATCATCATCATAAACACAACAAGAGAACAAGAAAACAATCCCTGATGCAAACTAAAACCAAAACATAATAACCTCAAACATAGAATAACAAAAACATGAAACTCCACATACTGGGTCCAACGGACCCAGACCCGTGACATTTAGTCTGCCTCAGTTTATATGAACAAACATAATGTGACATGTACAGATTTAACAACACGAGGACTTCCGTGTGAGCTTTAAATGAGCGTCCTTCCTTTACCTCTAAGCTCTCCTCTTCCTCTCCTCTCCTGTCCTTCTTTCTTATCTTTCTCCATCTCTGAGTGATGTTAGCTCTCTTTCTTCTCTCTCCCTGTGAAATAAGCAGCTGGAGCTTTAGCTGCAACACACCGTGAGACAAACAGTTTGTGTGTTTGCTGATGTTTGTTGAGCTCATAGAAAGGCTGCATTTTAATTTTTTTTAATTGTTGGAATTAGGGATGGGTACCGGTGTCCGGTGCCATGATGGCACCGGTTCTGACATAAACGGTAGTAACCAGACCGAAAAGCAGCGCACATTTCGGTGCTTTATTTCGGTGCTTTTTTTTCCTGAGCTGTGATACACTTTAGATTCTAGCCAATCATTTTACGTTTCCGAGGATAGTAGGCGGGTCCAGGTACGTACGTTCTGTTAGAGCAGAGCTACAGATTAAAAATGTCCAAGGTGAAGCGGTCAAAGTCTGGCTGTACTTCACAGCAAAATATGCAAACTCAGCAGCAACAAGTGCTTTAAGCTGATACTGTGATACTGTCAAAGGAGGTAACACCTCGAATCCGATGAAACACCTGGCGACGCATAGCGTTTTTTTTAAAAGCCCAGAAATGCGCCGTATTTGATAGCTTGCTGCGAGACCTCACACTGTGCACGTTGGGTGGGTTGCCAGTTATCGGACCCGGAGCAACATCCCCCAAAAACCCGAAGAGGAGAGCCCTGGCCCCTAGCCCTGCCAGTGTAGCAGAAATGATGAGGATGATGAAGCAGCAGCAGCCGTTCTTCTCTGCGTGAGTAGCTTAATGTTGTTCGTGTGTAATTTACGTTGAGTAGGCTAACCACGTTATTACATTAATGCATGTAAGGTGAACTAGCAAACATCATCATAGCTACATGTCTTCTTGTTTGATGGCAGATACTCCCTTCACCCTGGCCAAAAAGGCTAAAATGCCCAAAGAAAAAGTGGAAAACAGCTGAACATGAGAGGTTTTTGGACAAAGTTTGTGTTCTCCATTCTTTAAGCACCGGTTCGAGCACCGTTTAAGCACCGGCACCGTTTCAAAAGTACCGATTTGGCACCGGTATCGGATAAAACCTAAACGATACCCATCCCTAGTTGGAATTATGAGAATAGAATCGTACAATCAGAGTTTGATCCTTCATGCAATAACACCTCCAGTCTCATTAGAGTTGTACAAACTCTGTTTTAGCTTTATGTATAATAATAATCATCCATTTATGTGCACTTTGCAGTAAATTGTCTATTTTAAATAATTAACTAATATATAATAATATTATATTACATTATTATTAATAGTATGATATTATTAAAATATAATATAATAAAATATTTCTATTTTCTCAGCAAAATATAAAGAAATGAGTGACTCATGACTTTTGCACAGTACTGTATCTGCAGTTTTACACGTGAAAAAGTAAAATTGTAAATGTGCAAAAATGAGATGCTGTTGTGTGTGTGTTTTATCCCACAGTAGAGCTGTAATATTGCCACATACTTACTGAAATCTTTTACTGAAATGCATTTTTTATCTCTAACTCTGATTATTTTGTTATTTCTTTAGTTATAACTGTGCGAGCGGCTCTCTACATAATAACAGCTGCGCACTGGCTCAGCACTGATGCACACATGGAATTTAAACAATACATCAAAGTGCAGTTTTTGCATTTTTACCAGAAACAGCGCAGTGCCTCCTCACAGTGAAAGCAGAGCTCCTGAATACTTGCATGTGTGTGAGTGTGTTGCGTGCTGAGCTCCACCATGGTTCAGTGGCAGCTCTGCACTCCGGAGAACCTGATGTATTCAGGGTTTGGCCGTCCTTTTCCACGACACGGCCTCCAGCTGCTCTTTTGGTTTTCCAACCAGTGTGTGACCTGCGAGGTCGTCCAGCTGGTGGTCACCATGAAGGTAAGATCAGGTCTGTGTGTGTCTGTGTGTGTGTGTGTGAATCAGACTAACACCTGATGTGTTTCCACAGCTGGTGTCGGACTGTCAGCCGGAGAACGGGAACTTCGGCTTCCACCTGTTTGGAAACAT
This sequence comes from Maylandia zebra, assembly GCF_041146795.1. NCBI lineage: Eukaryota > Metazoa > Chordata > Actinopteri > Cichliformes > Cichlidae > Maylandia > Maylandia zebra. The sequence goes on along the minus strand of NC_135172.1, from coordinate 43,599,874 downwards.
GGAGGAGCTCCTTCCTGTTCTGAGCAGGCCCAGGAAGAGCAGGAGTAAGGTGTGCCATGTTTGTTTGGTAGTTTCACAGGTAGAGATCAGTCTGCTTCCTGTTAGGGGAACCGCCCAGCTGGTTATGGTTCAGTAAAAACACTTCAGTTTGAGGTTTCAAGCTCTCAGCTGGAATCTGAATGGGCAAACATGTCATTATAAGTGAAATGAGAAGAAGGGGAAAGGCGGGAGCGTGCAGGTGGGAGTAGGACTCAGACTGTAGGGGCAAAGTGCTGTTTTATTCCTCCTGTGACAGCCTCTGCCCTCCATCTTTACTCTCTTTCCAGGTTACGTACTTTGAGGTTGGCAACCTGAGCACAGAAACTTATCCTGCTTCTGCACACCTGCCGGCGTACGTGAGGGAAAATTATCGGTCGGGTGTCAGAAGCAACAACTCCAACATCGATCGCATCATCATTGGTTACCGGGTGAGGACCCGGGTGGTGGAGACGGTGTACATCACTGAGCACGACCCAGCCGCCTTTGGGAGGTTCAGATTCGACAGGACTTTTGAAATCAGCTGTGAACTGATCCAGGCCCTGCAGAACCCCCAGCTGGACCTCACCAGCTTCCTCATCCAGATGGGCTACTACGTAAATGTGCTCCAGGGCATAGGAGAGACCCCCTACTCGGATCCATCAGCTCAGCAAACCTGCAGCGTGGTGCAGTACTACAGCGGATCCACACAGCAGCCCAGCAGCTACGAGCAGCACGTGCACTACAGCTACAACACATCAGCACAGAGCGGGCCTGCAGCTAACTACAGGAAACTACCGGCGTACAGTTACTGGAAGCTGCCTCGTGAAGGTAAACCTGCAGTCAGGGTTCAGTTTAGCTTCACATGTAAAAGTTTTTAATGGCAGAAAATGTGGAATATGTCTGACTGGCTTCTTTGGTCAGGTCGCCCGAGTTCAAGCTGAGATGTGCGCTTCGTTTGAGGTTTTATTTCCCCAGATTTGCATTGTTTTTATGATTTGTCGTTTTGGTTTTCTTTCACAAGAAGCACTCGAGTTGGAAGCAACTGGACGTCTTATCCAGATGTGCAGAAGTCTCAGTGATGAGGTGAAACATCTAAAAAAAGACGTCCAGTCGTTTTCCACTTAACTGCTTCAGATGATCATGAGCTGTAGCAGCAACTGCACCTGTTAAAAGGCCAGGACTTTATGATGTAATGTGACCTTTAACCTCTGCTATTTATTTAAAATCAAACCATGTGTGTCATGTTTCCCTACAGACAATGAGCTGGTGTCATATCTGTGCTTTTACTTTAGCTTTTTATATCACCTGTAGGGTCTGCTGAAGAATTGGCTCCTGTAAAAGTTCTGGACATGAACCTAGAAATGAAGCTCCCATATTTAGACGTGATTGTTCAGAGCTGCTACACCGCGAGCCAGATTCCATTTTAAAGACTTTCTGAATTTCTGTCTTCAGCTTTCAGTGGAAAACCAAAGAAGCGGGATGGCGGCGAGGACTTTGGCTTCCTGAAGCTTCTTCTCGGCGCTGGAGCGCTCTACTTAGCAGCCAAGTGTCTGTTCTGGTTACTCGGCAGCTGGTGGAGCGAAGACGTGGACGGAGACGTGGCGCTGAAGCCACAGTGGACTCCGACGTTTTGGCGCCGCGCTCCCAGCGATCGGCACACGCACGTCATGCTGGATTACGTCTTCTAAAACTCACACGTGGTATCAAATGTCACACAAAGCTGTGGACTTTCTGGACTCCAGCCTGTGCACTGTGCTGTTTTCCACACTGGAGGAAAAATGATCATTTTAAACGATTTTAAGGTGTTTTTGCTTTATGTTTGACACAGACTGGACCAAAATCACATTATGCATTCATCCATGCATCCAGCTGAATCTGTAAACACTGAAGTGCTGATCTCTGAAATCTTACATTTTAAAAATCAGTGCAGTATTCATGTGATGGTTCCTGTTCCAGGAAGCAGCTTTAGCTCCAGATGACTCAGTTTCCACTTCCACAAAGTCAGCTCTGATTATTTTCATTAGTGGAGAAAGAAAGCCATCACCAATCGAGCTCCGATACCACCATTCACCGCGGCAACGGAAAAATAAAGAGCAGGGCAGCGATTTTAATCCAGAAGACGAAGCAATATGAGCGTGTGTCAGGACGGGCGCATCAGAGATCACACACTCGCAGTGAGACTGGTTTTGGTCGTTTTTAGTGGAAAATAAACTCAAACTTTGAATCAAATATTGTTTGACATAATTTAAAAACTAGAGCTCAAAATTTCAGCATGAAATGTAATCAGATTACAGACTGTCTGTAGGTTCTTTTAGTCGTGTTTGAGACTAAATATTCACATTGGGTCTTGGGAATGAGGCGTGGGCTGGGAAGGCCACAGATTTCTCTCCACAGGTTCGACTCCCGAGGCTGGAAGCAGAGAACAGTGAGTTCAACAAACAGCTCTGACCCCAGCAACAAGGTGACACCACAGCACCAGAGGCCAGCGCACACACTAACACAGGTGAGTTCACTGCCCACTGCCTCCAGGTGCGAGGACTCGTAGAACACGAGTGTTGAACATTTAGATTCTGTCGATCGTGTCGGAGAATGGCCGACACAAATGGAGATGCTTTGAAACCAGTAACTCCAGTAAAGTAACTCCAGTAAAGTAACTCCAGTAAAGTAACTCCAGTAAAGTCCAAGAATGAAGCAGAGAGCCGGAAATGAGCAGAACTTTAAGGCAGGTCGCACAAACATGGATAAAAGTGCGTTAGCTGTTTGACACAGACATACGGAGGGCCAGGAGTGACTAAATGAAGTAATGTAATACACCATTAAATAATTGATGAAATGTTTAATTAATTAATTAATGAAACATATTTTGAGAAGTAATTAAATGACCATTCATTTATTTATTTCAAATTTTAATTAATTATTGACACAATTCATTAATTCATTTTGTCACTCCTGGTGCTCCGTATCTCTGTACCTCTTTTTACTGGTCGCCCAACTTTCAGCAGACCATATTAGGTCGAGTAAACCTCGAGGTATTTCTCTGCTGGACAGAAATCTAATCATCGCTCTTTTTTTCTGAAGAACGAAAACCAAATCTCTGCCGCTTTGGATTCAGTAAAATTGTTCCCTGGACCTGAGATCTGAATATTAACAGGTGTGAACGTATGGCTACGACATCCTTAAATCTGGAAGCTATCATTCAGAAAACCCAACGCAGACTAAACAGTGTCTCCTGAGAGATCTCTGAGGAAGAGGAGGAAGAGTTCTGATCGCCAAAGCGTCGCTCCGTGTGGAGAAAAATCCTTCAAACAACATCGACAAGGTGCTCTGTAACTTTGTGTGGAGAAATGCGACTCAGTATTTAAGGAAACCTGTTCTTAGCACTTTAAACAATACATCTAAGATTAATTGGCTAAAATATTGACAAAAATATCCCAACTGCACCTGGAATGTTTTTCTCCTCCATGTGATCTCTAAACTAGGCGCTTTAAACTTTTTTGGCATTAATCAAATCCCAATTAAAATTTCTGCTTTTCATTGCCGAACCTTTTTGTCACGGACTCTCATGGACACTTTATACAGACACAAATCCCTCTTTATGGAATACCGGTTTCTTAATATCCCGCCTGGGGATTATGCTCAAGTTTGTGCTGTTCTGGTCACGTCCCAATCCAAACCCTCAGCAGTGGTCTTATTATCACCATCAGATACGGCTGCAGGCAAAATACGCTTCTCTAACAATCTAACCAAGCAATACACACTCAAGTATAGAGTGGGACGAAATGTCTGGATCAAAGGTGCAAACTGTAAAAATAACAATGAAACAATTCAAATATACAACAGTGCCGAACTTGAACAGAAATAGAAAAGAATGAGAAAAAATAAACACAAACGTGCACAGACAGAGTCACACACAGATTTCCAGAAATAACAATAAATCAATCAGAGTCTTATTTCAACGGGAAACTGTAGCGACTCCTCATATCATCTCATACTGGGGAAAGTTCGTAGACAACACAAACTGGACAAAGGTCTGGCTCTTCCCAACTGATATTTGATCACGTTAAAGAAATTTCCTTTACATTAATTCGGTTAAAATCTAAATCCAGAAAGGCTTCAAAGAGAACGTTGATGTCAGCGGCAGCTTTTGTTCTGATCACACTGAAACATCTGTCCATCTGTTATTAGACTCAATTGGCTTCTCTCAAAATGTAAAAGAACCCACCCACCACTTTAATCACACTCTAGATCTTGTTTTAACATATGGCAGAGAAACTGAACATTTAACAGTGTTTCCTGAAAACCCTCTGCTGTCTGATCATTTCCTGATAACATTTACATTTACAATAATTGATTACACAGCGGTGAAGAGTAGACTTTATCAAAGTAGATGTCTTTCTGAAAGCGCTGTAACTAAGTTTAAGAATATAATCCACCCACTGTTATCATCTTCAATGCACTGTACCAACATAGAGCAGCTATCTGAACGCTACCCCAACAGAGGTCGATCATATTGTTAATAATTTCACCTCCTCACTACGTACGACTCTGGATACTGTAGCTCCAGTGAAAACTAAGGTCTCTAATCAGAAGTACCTGACTCCGTGGTATAATTCTCAAACACGTAGCCTAAAGCAGATGACTCGTAAGCTGGAGAGGAAATGGCGTGTCACAAATTTAGAGGATCATCATTTAGCCTGGAGAAATAGTTTGCTGCTTTATAAGAAAGCCCTCCACAAAGCCAGAACATCTTACTATTCATCACTGATTGAAGAAAATAAGAACAACCCCAGGTTTCTCTTCAGCACTGTAGCCAGGCTGACAAACAGTCAGAGCTCTGTTGAGCCAACCATCCCTTTAACGTTAACTAGTAATGACTTCATGAACTTCTTCACAAATAAAATTTTAATCATTAGAGAAGAAATGACCAATAATCATCCCACAGATGTAATATCATCTGAAAAGTCACCTGCAACGCCAAAATCTGGCATTGCACCTGCAGAGAATCCAGGAAAATGCTCTGCAGGTGTTTCCTCTAAAATGTCAGAGAATGGTTCTGTGTCAGTGCCATCTTCCAAGGTTGAGAAATTGTCCGATGACCTCGCCTTCTTCCTCTTCGCGAGCGTTCTTATAAAATCTAAATCTGAGACCAAACAGTCTGTGTCTCTGTCAGCAGAACTAGACGTGGCCATCAACCGTCTGAGAGACCTGATCAAGCCTGAACTCAGCAGCACAGAGTCCACCACGAGTCTCATCAATGACCAGAAACAGTTCATGAAGAAAATAGCCAAATCCCTCATCAGGGAGTTTGGCTCCCCAGAACGGGTCTTACATGCTGCGATGGAAAGTAATTCATCTTTTGATGAGGCTGTGATAAGGCATCTAAAAATCAGCCTGGGAGTCATCCCCAGTCCTCCAAAGAAATCCAAAATTTCCAGGTTCTTTTCAGCGGTGGGAAAAGCTCTGCGAAAGCCCCTTAGGTGGTGCATTAAAGCCAAGCTTAGGCGGGGAGGGGGAAGTAACAAAAGTGACCGGGTCAGAAAAAGGAGTCAAGGAGGCGAAACAATAAAATAAAACAATTTTATTGAAGAAGTTCAACTAAAAGAGACGGACAAGCCGCTATCACCATAAAGGAAACACAAACAAAAGTCAGGCGTAGGTCAAATAAAGCAAAAAGTCAAAATGAAAACGCAGCTCACTAGCTGTACCCACACAAAATGGCACTCTGGCCCAGAGCTCACCCTGCTCTGGGCTTAAATACCCTTAATTGCTGATGGGAGTCAGCTGCGCCGGAGGGAAAGGTGGCATCTCAGGCAGGAGGTAGTGGGACACGCCCACACAGGCACCCTCAGGAGAGAGAGAGAGGCTAGGGCCGTAACACATTTATTAAAGTCGGTGTAACTGCACTGGTCATGGATCGACTTTTTGTTGATGACTTACTTGGCATTTGTGTATCAGTGAAGATGATATTAGCCAAAGCTTTCACTGGAAGTCAGCTGCTGGTGTCCAGCGTTAGACATGTTCTCACTGTGTGCGTGCGCAGTGTGCTACTTTGAACAGGTAAAGGAAACCAGCATTAATGAAATACTAGTCAGATGTTCTACAAGTTTACACAACGAGACATTGAGACCTGAATTCAAACTAAAAGCCAGCTTTGAGTAATGAAGCTTGGAGATGAACAAACACTGTTTAATCCATAAGAACAACTAATGACAAACAACATTTCACAGCTTCTACTGAGGGAGGCGCTACATAATCAGCCCACTGGATACTAAGAACCTGTGAGACAGGCCACAGCATGTGAGACTGGGCAGAGCTCGCTCTGATGTGATGATGTGCAGTACAGGAGGATCTGTTAGATCACAGGAAAGAGAAACGTTTCAGCAGTTACAGGAGCTGCATAAGATCAAGAGTTTGAATATACAGAGAACACAGCCGGGGTCACTTTGTTGGGATGATGATGATGATGATGATGCAGGGGTTTGTACTGCTGCCTAGTAAGAAAATGATTAGCTCGTCCCTGTGCTCATCTCTAAAAATGAACCTGGAAGCAGCTTTGAAGTCGGTGAAGTTTTGTACTGCACTCAGTCTGTGAGAAAGAAACTTGTGATTTTATTGTACTTTTGTGAAATCCTGAGCTGATATTTTTCTGTATGTTGATGTTTTTGTTATTTTAGTCCCCGCCCATTCCAGAGAAACAGGCCTAGAAAACTCAGTTTTTAAGATAACTGTGGGAAATCATTTCACCCAGCAGCACTGATCCTGCTCAGCTCCATCCGTGACACAGCAGCTAAATACTGATAGCTGATAATACGCAGACTGGCATTAAAGGAGACACCACACAATAAACCTTTGTTAGCGCATTGAAAACTCATTATTATGACCTCAGGGTGCAGGAAGAGAGAGCAGGAGCGTTTCAGTAGGCTGGCAGGGCTGAAGACAAAACAGAACATGAGTCAAAGGATGAAGTCACTGAGGACAACAAGACTGGCACAGAGATCTGAGGACGAGTGGGAACCAAAGCCAGTGAATAATGGAAGTGTTGACGAGACCAGGTGTGTCGTTGCTAAAGGGCACATGTGGAAGGAACAAAGAGGCTGACAGGAAGGAGGCAGATGGGACATAAAAGTTGTATATATCTTGTTGTATATATCTTTCTACGTAGCACTTTTAATTCTTATTCTTACTTTTATTTTTTTCATGTCTATTTAAGCGCAATTTATGACAGTATGTTTGCACTGAAGCACCGCAGCAATTTCCTAATGTTGTAAACCTGCTCAACATTTGGCAATAAAACCCATTCTGATTCTGATTCTGATTCTGAAAGCGCCTCAACCAAGAAAGACCCCACAGACAGTGAGTTATTAACATCTGGCTTCTGTTTTTAATGAACATGCCCACTCGTCTTACTGATCTCAGTCAATGAAGCTCTGTGATGTTTTAGTTTTTAAATACATTCTTCAATTAAATTCACTAAATCATAACAACAGTTTATTATGAAGTAAATGTAAAGAGAGAGCACATCAATGCAATGACCACACAGCACCACCAGGGGGCAGAAGCGTCTCACTGGTGACAAGTTTTACACCAAAACAATGAATAAAAGCAAAGAAAAGACTGTTTAACAGATTTTATGTGAGCACGTTTTAGTAAGAGATGCACAGGAACATGATTCAAAAGGCTGTGGGTTTGAATCCCAGTACAAGAAAACAGTGACTAGAATAAAATGTGCTGACGTTTGTTTAGATGGTAGGGTGCAGCTGTAGACCAGAGGAAAGGAAAGAATCTGGGTGTGTGTTTGTGTTTTAGGTTGGTTTAGCTGTTTGCCTGGGTGTGTGTAATTGTGGAGAGAGAGGAATTTATTGTCAGGGGGGGGCAGTGGCGTGTCTAGAAAATTTTTGTTGGGGGGGCCAGGTAGGGGCACAGATTTGGAGAAGGGTGGCAGATTTAATTGGCAGATAATGTTTTAAAAAAAAATTCTACCAACCGTTAACCATAATTCAATAATCCTATAAACCTAATAACCAAATGCACTTTTAACTCTTATTATAATGAGATTTTAACCACTACGGTGCAAAGTTTTTAGATACTGCGTTGATAAAGTACAAGAGATACAATCAGTGCTTTGTCAGTGTTTACTCAGCAGTCAAGGACAGCAATATTTGCATAGTATTTTTACTGACATATAGTGCACATATGTTTTGGGCAAAAACATTTTTGAAAATTAAAATACGAACATTTGTAACAAACAATTGACAAATTAGCCAATGCAAAACTTTCTCTGCCTGTTAAAAAAAGAAGATAATCTTCTCACAAACTGGTGTTTGATTTTGAAACAGGAAAAAAGTGGAGAAACAACTGAAAAGACTAACATTTGAATAAAACCTGAAAGCAAGTAAATACTTTCTATGCTGCCTTATGGTAAACTTTGGTAATATTGATCAAGAACAACACTGGCTGATGATGAAATACAGTCAGCTGGCATGGTGACACTGCCAGTATTAACCTGCAGGGCTGGACTGGGACAAAAAAATTGGGCATTTTTACTACAGACCGACCCACCAGGTAGTAAAGCCATAAAGATTTTGACTGAAAACAAATGCTGTTGTGACAGTGATGTACAGTCTTGTTGGTATATGTATGATTTCTATACATTTTACGTCAGATAAAAACTTTGGTTGTAAGATTTAGATAATTATTTAATAAAAACTAGGTATTTTAAATGAGAATAAGAAAGAAAAGTATTTCTTTATGCCCTCCTCTCCCTGTTAATGCCCTACATGCCCCCTGGCAAAACTTTGCTAGACCCGCCCCTGCACAGTTACCAGCTGTCAGCTACATAAAAAAGGATCCTGGTGTTATTTATCTCTCAGAAACAGTTGATAACTTCAACTCATTCATGTCACCTAAAAGGTAAACCTGTTTCTCCATCACCTGTTCAGCTCTGATGATCCAGTAAGGACATCTCCTGGTTTCATCTTCATGTTTCCCTCTCACCACATATCCAAACCGATATCATGACCAGCAGCTTTACAGCTGTGGCTCCAGCAAACATCAGCTGATACTAGAAAGTAATATTAAATAAATTCTAACAACAGCTGATCAAGCTTAAACGTGCTGCTGTTGTTTAGCGCAACATCTGCTGGTTTCCTCTTTCTGGCGCAAAGTGGGCGATAAACAAACAAGAGAGAAAAGCCGATCAGCTGATCATTGATCAGTTTCATGATTGAAGTAGCAACAGGAGAGGGAGGGGGAGAGAATGAGAGAAGAAGAGGCAGCTGTGCAGCATAAAGACAGAATAAATCCAGCTTTGTGTCTTTTTTCCATTCTAGCTAAAGTCCGGGACAAACTGCGTCTCTTCTCAGCTCAATACGAAACGTGTAATATTTTCTCTGAATGAGGGACCATTCCATTTTTTTAAGGAGCCGTTGGCAACTCTACTAACTAACCTTATGAATAAAATAAAGTTCACTATCAGTAACATCATAGCACCCACCCAGCTGTATAGAAACTCCGTCAAACTGCCTGTCATAGAAGGAAAGAGGAAGCCACAGCTGGGGGTGGACAGATGTGCACAGAATAGAGTAAAAGTAGATGCAAGTCATGAGGATACAATGTTTCAGTAAGATGTTGGTTACATGAATGTTTTTTTTCATTACTAATCATGTGCCCAGCATCCACACTGCACATGCTTATGCAACACACACACACACACACACACACACACACACACTCAAGTATCAGCACAGACTGGTACCATACAGACACCCCAGCACGATGTCGCCCTGGGCATCCGCCCATGTTGCCCTTATCAAAAACCGCTACACACACCACTCTGGCCATGAGTTGCTGTTGTTGCCATATAAGGGAATCCCCACGGTTTTATAGCATGTTTTAAAGCTCAGGCGGGCCCTCCCCCGAAGGGTGAGGCTGAATGTGTATCTGTGTAGGACTGAGGGAGGGGCTGCCCCTCAGATCTGCTGGTTACAATTGCAGGATCTCCCTCTGCGCAGAGGTTCGGTTAAATAAAAGCATTACAAGTGTTTGTAAGTCAGAGTTTCTTTTCAGCTGCGTGACAAACAGATGTAAATGGCCTGCATTTGTATAGCGCTTTTCTAGTCCTTAAGGACCCCAAAGCACTTTACACTACATTCAGTCATTCACACACACACACTGGCAATAGCAAGCTACATTGTAGCCACAGGGGCGCACTGACAGAGGTGAGGCTGCCGGACACTGGCGCCACCGGGCCCTCTGACCACCACCAGTAGGCAAACACGGGGTTAGTATCTTGCCCAAGGATATTTGGCATGCAGCCAGGAGGCAGCCTGGGATCGAACCACCGACCTTCTGATTAGTGGCTGACCTGCTCTGCCACCTGAGCTACAGCGACCCCAAATGTGATTCATAACAGTTGGAATGTGAGTGTGCAGGTCTGTGAAGCCCCCTCCACACCATAATGAGGGTCTGTGGGTCTGTGGGTGGGTTGCAGAGGGAATTGTGTATGGTGTGGTACATTCTTGAAAGTTAATAACCCTGCAAGAGACAAAGAAAGAGCCGGGGAGGTGGAGGTCTGGTGCTTATTCTGGCTGCCTCGCTGTGTTTCCATGTTCTCTCTCTATGAAGCTGTCGCACAAAGTGTTTCTCTCCTGTTTCTTATTGAATCTTCAAAGGCTGATTATTACTTTGTTTACTGTTTACATTCTCACCTTCCTGTTTTCTTTCACTTCTATTATAACTGTTATTTTGGTGGTTACTTGTCTCCATCTTCTCTGATTGCCTTGCTGTATATTTGTAGCGCTGTCACGTGTGCTCCCTGTAAACACACATTTCACAGTGTTTAACCTGCACAAACGTCGCTGCCTCTCATATCTTTGGTTTGTAAACTGTGACATTAATCTGGAGGAAATGTTCTCTGACCTTCATGTTTTCACTCAGACTCAGTTTTACACTTTTTTATACGTGATTCCAAAAACCAAACATACGTCACTGAGACAGATCAGCTATTAGAGTCATAAATAGTAACACATGAACAGTTACAGCCCGACCTTCACATAATCTTTAACTGACTCTCACATCTGAAGCCAGACATCACGTCTGCATGTGTGCTGAAATGGTGAAAAACATTAGAACAAAGAAAATTGTTCAAAACATTCCCCATGAACCGGGAGAGCCTGTGCATCACATCCTGTCCTCGTCGGTGATCATATCCCATCGACTGTGCCTCCTGCCATCAGCTCATGACCTGTAACACTGACGGCGGCTGAGAGGAGTTTGGATTTAATAAAGTAGCTGAAAACAAACTCCACACTTCCTGTTCTCAGTTTTCCAGGTGAAACATGATCTGACAGGACAGGTAAAGTCTGCAGAGCAGCATGTTAGAATATCCAGTAGAAATAAGGACATTTACAGCCTGATATCTGCAGCCTTACAGAATAAACTCGGCCTCTCCCCGTCTGTGCTCAGCTGTTCATAAATAATTCAGAGTTGTTGTTTCTGTGCATTCCTCATTAGTGTGTCACTCGTGATCCGATCACACCCACAGCAACTCACGCTTCACCCAGTGATTCCTCCCCTGGATATCAGCTGTTTGAAGACTTTAAGGGGAAAGTCGCTGTCCCCCCTCCAGCAGGATGTAGAGGACGAGACCAGAACCATGTGCACTGCTACCTAACCAGCGTCAAAATGCTCGAACCTAATTTACAAGTCATTTGGTGTCTGGTAAACAAGCTCACTTCCTGTTTTACTGACCTCTGAGGTTAAGAGTCCACCACAAAAACGTTCTTTTAGTTTCCAGCAGCACTCAGTGTCTGTAGCAGCGTTATCAGTAATACCAACTTCTCCATAACAGTCTGATAAGTTCAGTCTTTATTGGCATGCAAATATAAATAACTTCATTGTTAAAAATGACAGATTAATGTGCCTTTAGTTACATGTTAATTACACGTTTGCAGAATATCACAGAATATGTGGGCAGAAGAAAAAACATTAGCTGTCACACACTACTAAAGTAACAGTGACATCACACAGGGACGGGTGTGTTATGGATTAGGACTTTATAAACTAATAAATGTTGTTGAACATCAGTGATCACGTTTAGCTCCACAGGACAGAAACCAAAGCTTAAAACGTATAAAACCAGCAAATATTAATTAATTAATAATGATAATAATGATAATGATGCTGAACTGATATTAAGGGGAAGATTTGACCAATAAGAAGTAGATAAATAATAAACAGAACAGACTCCAGGTCAGATCCTTGGGTGTGAGTTCAGAGAATGAACTGGGTGTGGACATTTACCGAGGCTGTTGCTGTGAGGAGGTGGAAACCACATGTTATTGTTCATGAAGGTTATTGGCAGAGAGGTGAGCATGAACATCAGAAGCCACCGTTTCCACCAGGATTTCAAACAAACTGGACGCAGGACAAAAGCTGCTGAATCCCTGGATTATGCACGAGTGCAGTTACTATAGCTGAGAGACCAACAGATACCAGAGGTGAGGTGTAAGCTTCTTTAACTGAGTCAGCAGAAAAGAGGGTCTGATTGACAGATGGACGGATCTCTGATTAAGATCAGACATTTCAGTATTCAGCAGTATTACAGTCAGCTGGCGAGGACATATGAGGTGCAGAGAGTTGGCTGTTGAGAAGACGGCTGCAGAGCTGCTTGGACCCGACCTGGTTGGACCTGTTGCTGCTGAGTGTCCTTGTAATGTTGAATATGGTTATTACCAGTGTTGGGAAGTAATGGAGTACATGTACCGCCGTTAGATATTTAAAATACAAAATATGAGTAACTGTATTCAGTTACAGTTACCGTTTAAAAAGGTGGTACTTAGAATACAGTAACTTTGTTAAAATAAATGGATTACACGGCGGTATTTTCCTGTTTCATACGTTCGGCTGTCCCCTCTCTATTTTCTGTAAGTCCACGCCGGTGGAAACCCAAACAAAACACGCGAGGCTCTAATGCCGTGTCTGAACGTCACGGCTCATGTCACCTCTACTTGCAGCCGCATAATGACGCGAAGGAATATTTAAAAAAATTATTATTCAAAAAAAGATTTAATATGAAGGCAATAGGCAGAGTGTTACAGGCATCGCATGTATGAAGCATGTAAATATAATAATAACCACTGCAGCCAAACAGAGCCTGACGAGCACAGCTGTGAGTAAGCTATTAAGACTCGACTGTGTTCCTGTTTTCCTCTGAAACAATAAGTTCTGTTGCAGCAGCCTTTCAACGCCTCTCTCTGTCTCTGCTAGCAAACTTGACCCAGACAACAAAGTAAAGCTAGTTTTCAGCTACGAGCCGACACGAACCCGACGTATCAGCCAGAGGTCCTTTACTACGGTTCAGAGCCGCGGACCTGTTTTATATACGCGAGGAATAGTTTTCTACACGAGATCGATGCAAAAAGTGCAGCCTTACCTAATGTCCACCTACTGTTACTCATTTATATTAAGATTCAAACATCTAGCTGGTGTTGGTGTGGAGAGTAACCTTCAGTAATAAATCACATTCATGTAGTTGTAAAAAGGATGATAATATATTAAGTAATCCAAAGTATTCAGAATACGTTACTCTCATTGAGTAACGTAACAGAATACGTTACAAAATACATTTTGGGGCATGTAATCTGTAATGGAATTCATGTTAAAAGTAACCTTCCCAACACTGATCATTACACAAAAAAGTCTTTTTGTAACAGAGGTTCCAGGTGATGTTGGTCCACACTGCTGCTGAGAACCAGAGGACGGCTCTGGACCAATGGGAGCATCCGGGTTAGAGGGAGTATCACCTGACAAGCAACAGGTAACACTAGTCTGCAGGCAGAAGGAAGGACCCACATGCTGAGCAATGGAAAGGTTTGAACAGGTTTATTTACAAAATGAGGTTATGATATTTCCAAGGAAACACACAGACACAGAAAACCAAGAGTGGGAGAACAAGACAGAACACATGAAGGATGAAATGTTGTTGGAACCAGTCTGAACATAAATCACCAAAAGTATCAGCCAACAGTCCGGGTGAGATGCCACCACCAGCCTGCACAGTCTGGGCTGAACAAGGAAGATCATTTTAACACTGGATGGAGAAAACAAGACTGACTCGCTGCACGTCTTGTGGTACAAAATTGTGTAACTCAAAAGTGGAACTCGGTTGATCTCTTTCACACAAAGCCGATGTTTGGACATCGTGGCTGCTTCGCTGCATTCAGTCGACAGCTTTAACTATGAAACCAGTTCAGCTGTACCTGAGCTGAGTGTGTTAGTTGTTTTTAAATCATTGACTCATTTCCCAAATTCCTTCATGCACAGACTTTTTATTAGCTGCAGGAAGTGAAAACAAGCTTTGCTGTGAATTCAACTGAAATGTGAGACTCAATAACAGAAATCTAACAGGCTGACACAGAGGCACATGCAGTTCGTAAAATAAATGAAATAATGTAAATAAAACGAAAGCAACTAATTCAGTCAAAAAACAATAACCTGAAAATTTTCTTTCTGGAAACTCTCGGTTGGGAATTTCTCGCGTGGTCTCAGGTATTTTCAGCATGGTTGTCCGTGATCATGCGATGGGCCTCCAGCTTATCGTATACTGTGGTCAGGCTGGTGTGGCAGATCGTTGTTGAGGACTCTGGTATATTTTCTCCCTGGAGAGGAGAAAGTAGAGGCATCAGATAACAGAGTAAAGTGGAAGAGATGAAATAGATACTGCTGTTCCTGTAACAGCGTCAGGGCGTTCCTGTTATCAGAGTCCATCCTGCTGATGTAAACAGGGCTACTGAGCATGACTCGATAAATGGCAGGAAATGAGCTTCAAGGTTATCGTTTTATTTTCCTTGGAAAAAGAAGGATTTCTGCAAAATGTTCATGTCAGGCGAACAACGCAGACGCACACACACACTCAGGGATTGAACCACCAGCCTTCTGATTGGCAGATGACCTGTGCACACCTGAGCCTTTGTGTGCTGCAGGTGCTATTTGCATTCAGTTTCCAGGAACTGGTGAGAACAAACACAGCATGTTTGCTAACAGACACATGATGACATCTGCCCTGGAGACAGAGCTGCTAATGATAGAGTTTCTCAGTGAAACGTCACCAACCTGTCTGTTGTTGCTTATTTGTATTTCACTATATTGGACCTCTTCCTGTGTGCCTGCGGAGCCTGCAAAACATACAAAGCTGAAGTTAAATTTAAACTGACACACTTTAAAAGCACAAACTGACAAGAAAAAGTGAAACAAAAAAGTGAAAGAACAGAAAATAATCAGGTCATGGACGCATGGAGGTAATAAAATGCTTCTGATGATTTACGATCCAGAGGAGAAAAAAGAGGAAGCAGGAATAAACTGTCAAAAATCGCACGAGAAAACCCCTAAAAAACCGAACCGTAGCAAAGCTGGAAACCAGGGCAGCAAAGATTTGCTGGAAAATGGGGAAAACTGTGGGAAGTCCATCCTGTTACAAAGTAAACCACACCAGACACACCTCTGCTGGGTTTTCTGACCATCACAGCTCTCTTTACAATCCTGTGGCGTCTTTAGTTTAGAAATCTCTATGAGAGGACAGCTGCTGCTGCCTGGAGCTATAGATTTGAACTGAATGCTAGAAAATGAAAGTACATGGAACCAATAACACACAAAGACTCTGTGAGGTTTGTACCAGTCAGCACAAACTGCTAAATACAACTTTCTTGATAAAAACTGAAGTTGAACGAGCAGAGAAAGGTGTTCATGTGTATATAAAACGAGTCTCAGTGAAACCAGAAGGAATCCACAGAGATTCATGTTCATGGGAAACAAATGTCTCCATAGTAACTGTTTGCATCACATCCTCCGTCACGCTGGTGGTCATAGAAACACTTCAGGTGCTTGGCTGCACAAAGGAAAGATACACAACCCTTACATGACCTTCAGACTCACAAACATGCCTGTGCTGTGTGCTCGGCTGACTCTAGATGAGCGTTTGACTCTTGCAAACGCTGAGCGAGCACAGACACGTCAAGGCCTGAAGCAAACTCTAAAACTCCCACAGCCGTCGCAAACACAAAGAACAGGAGTAGTTATGACGTTCATAAAAGAAGAAGTTCTAAGTTCCCCTCTGCTTTTAATTAAAACGAGCTTCCTCTTATAATTACCTATAATACAGCAGCAGCGCTGAACCGATGCTAACACTAATCAACAGCGTGCGTGCATTTTAAGCAAAGTGTTAAATTCACGAGTTAAAAAGGTAAAAATAAGTATCTATACTTCTGTACCCAGTGTGCATGTGCAGGCTGTGAGGTTACTGACTCAGCAGCCAGCTGACGCCTGATAACGAGCACAGGGTTAAAATCTCACAGTCCTTCTAACTTCATCTCCAGACTTCCTGTCTGCTATCGAGTGTTACTTCCCCTCCTGCTCCTCTTCTGGGTTTGCTTCACCAGCTCTGTGCAGGCTTCAGGTATGAACTTTGACTCTCGGGCATCAGTGGAGTGTGACCCTGCAGCGCTGCAAACCTTATAGAAGAGAAAGTGTTGAACCTCTGAGGAGCCACAGCTTTGCTCTTTATGTGCCCACCACTGAGTTGAGCTACATCAAAGCTCTCAAAGATTATTTGCAATCTACTCTGATTAATCACACAATCAGATCAAATCACCTGGTGGAGTTAATGTGATACTACTGTCACCAAGGTGCTGCTTAGCAACCACCATTAAATAGCAGGATGGAGGAAGAACTGCAAACCAACATGACAGGGTGAACCTGGTGTTCAGTATTACCGAAGCATCTGAGGTAAATCACCTCAGTAAGAGATGATGAGGTCACTGCCTGATGATCAGTCAGGTCTCCAGAAAACAGAAGAGTCCCTGGAGCTTTGTGTGGACAGTAGGAGGGTCTAAAGTTTCCCACTAGTGTCAAATCTCTGTTTTATTTTCTCCTGAAACAGGATCTTATATCAAACGTTCATGTTTGAGCTCTTTATTTTTATTCTTGACTCGATCATTCTCAGCAACATCATGAATCCATCAGATTCTCCTGTGTTTTCATGATCAAGGCTTCTTTCCTGGTTTCAGATATAAGAAACTTTATAAAAATAATAGTAGAGCCTGAAATATGAGGCTGATATGTTTGCTGGTATTAACGGTTTGCTGATAAAGCTGCAGACAGTATCTGTATCAGCATTATAACAGCAAATGAACTAAAAAGTGAAAAAATAAAATAAAGAAGAGACGGAGAAACAACCTTTGTCCACCAGATGTTACCAGCTGGGCAAACAGATAATTCATAATTTGTGATATAAAACTTTTCATTTTTAAACTGCATTGTCCTTTTATGTCTGAAGGTTCTCAGTCCTCCAGGTTATCATAGTCTAAGAGCTTGGAAAGAAAATCTTGAAGACGTTTCACCTCTCATCCGAGAAGCTTCTTCAGTTCTAAGGTCAAATGGTGGAGAGTCCCAGATTTAAACCTAGTGGGAGTTTCCCCCCACAGAGGGACAAAAGGACCTCCTGATGATCCTCTAATCACCTGAGCCAAGGTGTGAAACTGGGTGTGGGTCACAATCAGCCAGAGTTTTGGGTGAGCTCATTGTGAAACCTGGCCCCACCCTATCGTGTAATTTCCTGAGGTCAGATGGTCCAGGATGTGAGTGGGCGTTAAGGCGTCTGGGGAGGGAACTCAAAACTGGATTATAGATGGCAGAGAGTTGGTGTCGTAAACCACCGCCTCTGTTCAAAGATGGTCGCTCACAGTGGACATAAATGGCTTCTTTCACTCCTGTTGGAAAGGCTGTCAGCTGTGTGGCGGAGCCCCCTTGTGGCGAGAGAGCACAGTTGCACTATTGAGCACATGTTCCAGTGATCAGAGTTGGAGCTAACACATAGCAAGAGCCACCTGGCAGACTGACTCTGCAGGGGATGTCTACACACGGTGTGAGTTGTGTGCGTCGCTAAAGAACTGTGAGTAGACATGGAGCCATGCCTGGAAAGGGCAGTTTTAGTCTTTTATGCCAATTAGACATTTAGTGGATGTAGAAGTGCAATGTGTATCGACCTGTTCGCTATGTGGCTAGTTCATGCTACTAATGCTACCTGTTATGCTACATACCTGCTAGCTGTAAGCTAAACGATTTGGTGTTTGTGATATATTGTTGTTGGGTGTATTGGCAATCAATGTCATGTACTGTAAGGGTTTGGGAGTAGTGTATGAAACTCGTGCATGTAGATGTTCATATAGGAATTCCCATTTGTAGTTCTGGTTAGATTCGAAGAACGCTAATGCATCATAATTCATGACTTAGATGTTTATTACATTGAGTATTCTGTATATGTTCTGTTCACAGACCACACACCCACACCCCTCACCACTCTGTAAGCCTGCGGTTGCATTACTGTGTTGCTGTACTGTGCTGTTAAGCTGAGGAATCACAGTAAAGACGGTATAACCTTTATCTGTGCGTCCTGTGTGTTCTGACCGACACCCCAAGGTGAACACCACTGCTATTCAGCCAACGCCTATACAGTCCTGGGTTCAACCCAAATTAACATTGGTCCTTCGAGCCGGAGGGTGCTTTCCTTGGATCCTAAAGATGCAGCCTAGTTTCTTCTCCAGTGAAGATGTCTCAGAATCAATTCGCCCAAGGCGCCAAGTACAACCTCCCCCCTACCTTGCAGACTATGAGGTGAGCTTGGTGGGCCACCAACGAGACATGACATCCTACCGTCACTCGTACACAGCACAGTATGCACCCGGGCTAGAAGAGCGAAAGCAGTATGTGCCATCGGCAGTGTCTGTACAGACCTCCCGCTCGTCTAGCCCAACAAGTCAGCCTGGATGGGAACACACCGTGGATGAATGGACCGCTTCTCCGAATGATCTGCAGGATATGCGGCAGCATGTGTCCAGTAGGGATGGCCTGAACCATCAGCCTCCTTCTCCTTTCCATCGACCATGGGAAATGTCTGCGGTTTCGGGTTCGCAGTATGGTATGAATGGCAGACCTCAGCCTTACGCCCAAACACGTGAACCAGACAGAGGTGGTTACCTGTCAGAGCAACGGGACCAGAGACCACCCCCAACACATGTACCCCCTCTGTCTTCCTCCCAACGTATGCAGCCCATCAGTGTCCCCACGATTAGTTCCCATACACACAGAATAGATGCATGAACGAGTCCATGGCCGCAGCATGACAATAGGCAGGACATCCATGCTCAACAAGAATACCAAAGGCCATACTTTTTCCCACCATCAGCTCAGAGTATTCCACCCAAGGATACTACAATGATTGATACATTGGATAGGATGATGGGTGAACTACAGCTGTTAAAGGAGCAGACACTGACAGCTAGTCGGCCAACCCCGCCATTCCCCAACAGTGCACCTTCCTTTCAGTTTGAACATCCACCTATCATTCAGCAACATTTGAAGTCTCCTTGGCAGGAGCAGTTTTCTGCTAGGGCTTATCCCAGTTTCCAGAGTCAAACCCCCACCAACATCTGGAGCCAGCAGCCCGTCGCCGAGGTACCAAGACCTATCACAACATCATTGCAATATAAACCTCATCCATCCCCAGCCTACCAGCCACCACATGTAATGGCACAAGAGAAAACATAGAGGGGTCCAACTCCAAGTATTCCTGATCTCATTAAGAAGGACCCAAGCGAGTCCTGGGTTCAACCCAAATTAACAACTCCTCTTTCAAACCATCTGTCCTCTCTGTCCAAAATGTGAACATTGGCATCCTCAAAGAGTGACGTTTGACCTTTAGATGCAGATGGACTGCTGAGTCTTGTCCTGTGGAGGTGGCTCTTCTGTGTTGTGCCATGCGCTTGTGAAGTGGTTGTTTGGTCTCTCCGATGTAGAGGTCTGGACATTCCTCACTGCACTGTACAGCATACACCACATTGTTAAGTTTGTGTTTTGGCGCTTTGTCTTTCGGGTGAACCAGTTTGTGTCTGAGTGTGTTGCTGGGTCTGAAATACACCGGGATGTCATGCTTGGAGAAAACTCTCCTGAGTTTCTCTGATACACCGGCTACATAGGGGATGACAACATTGTTGCGTCTGTCCTTCTTATCCTCCCTCGCCGGTGTCTGGTCTTCTTTTCTGTGCCTCTTTGCTGACTTTAAGAACGCCCATTTAGGATAGCTGCACGTTTTGAGTGCTTCCTTTACATGTGTGTGTTCTTTGTTCCCCTTCATCACATGATAACATCCAGAAGCCTTCAGAGCTCACACACTGCTTCTCATTGAAAACAGTTGGTGGGTGCGGTTAGTTTGCCGCTGCTCTGGCTCCTTGAATGCTCGTGTCCTCTTTCACTTTCCTGCATTAACGCCTGACCCTCCTCCACATTACATCCTGCCTCGCCCTTCCTCTGCTTCCTGGAGTATGAAAGTCCTGCTGTCCACACACAGACGACTGACTGAATGTTCTGTTTGGAAAATGTTCAAACTGCTGCAGATTTCTGAAAACCTTTGAAGTTTTCAGGTAAGAAACAACAATAACAATAGAAACATAATCGCTACATAAAACGATCACTTATTGCTGAAAACAGACGTCCTTGTATTTGAATCAACCCCCACAAATGTAGCATCACTGGGAGGTCCAGGAATGACCTCTTAACAGTACAGTAGGATCAAATTAATCACTAAAGTTTGCCTGATGTAGATCTCTCAGACCCACGTCTCCCACAGACGGCGAGTATCAATCAAGGTTATTGATTTTTAATCATTGCTGATGTGAGCAGGCAGCACTGAGAGGAAGAAGAGTCACAAGTATCAGAACCAGAAGCACAAAGACAGATTCACTGATGTTATCATCAAAACTATGAAGAAACAGAAGGACTGTTCATGGACACAGGATCAAACAGGAAGTGGACACAGCTGGGGAACGAGACACAGGTCCAGGTAATCAAGACAATGTGTCATGGTCTGGGTTTGATGACCCAGAGATCATGTATTTATGACCCAGAGCTCATGTATTTCTTGTATATGTTTTTCCGTATGTTATGTTTTGGTGGTTTTCTCTCCCTTTTTTGTCCTTTCTCCCTGGGTGCTCCCGGATGTTTTGGGGTCGCTGAGGAGACTGCGACCCGGAAGTGTTCCCGCACTGGGGACTGCCGCACCTGCCGCCCATTAGCCCTCACCAGCTGCAGCTGATAGCTTCATGAGGGGCGTCTTATTTAAGAAGGTGGCGGAGCCCCAGTCGGCGCGGGATTATACTAAGTCGAACCTGTTAAGTACCGTAGATTAGTGTGTTGAGATCGGCTTCGCTACTAAAGGCTGCCTGCTGAGCTGTGTGTGTGTTTTTGTGGCACCAGGAGTCGGGAGTCAGGAACGTCGTCACGAGGGGAAATCACGGAGTGGAATCGGGTTTTTGGAGTTGTCACCTTTTCACTGCTATGGACACGTGCACTGTGTGGGATTCTTAGAGGAATCGCCACAGGAGTCACAGTGCTTGAATTGTATATAGTTGTCGTTTCTGTCCACTCACCATAAATAAATCCACCGTCCTTCACTAGAGTCTCGCGTTTGGGCCCTACTTTCTCTACAACTCCACGGTCTGCCGTCGCAGCCCGTGACACAATGAGACTGTAGAAAGAAAGAACTACAAAGTAAAACATGGACAAAAACCACTGAAGCAGGAAGACATGAACATAAAAACACTAAACATGAGAAGACTGTGTCAAAAAGGAAAACAGGAATAATGTTTGAAAACTCTGCAGGGAAGGAAACGGGAAAGAAACAAAGAAGGAAACCAGAATATCATCACACTTAACTGACACTGAAAGTGACCCAATAATCTCACAAGACATGAAAGTCACAGTTAGAACAAGTCACGCAGACAGGAAGAGGATTAGTTCTCAGTATTAATAGATACAGGAAACCAAACGTTAGCTTAACAATGAAACTCCCGGAGCTTCTGGAACAAAACCACACGACCACGACACACAACCACACAGAGTCCCACATCCTGCTTTTAGTACTTGAGTCCAGAGCGGGCCGTGTCCTCCTGAGACCAGCCTGCTCATTACGTCCTCTGTAGTGGATTCAATACTTTTGTTCTCAGGAGGACAAACGACGACAGACCCAAAGGAGTTAATGAGCAGAGACATTTGCAGTTATGAAGTGAACAGAGGTCTACCTTCAGTACGTGTTTGCTTTCTTTTCAGTCAGTTCCTGTTGTCATATATAACACGCACAGTTTACATGGGAATGGAGATTTAAATGACTTCATTATTTTGCATAAAAACCTCCCACAGAGTAAATGCACTTTAACTTTTGCTCCAAGCTTGGCTCGTCAGGTTTAGTCAGATGTGATCAAACACAGAGCTCACAGTGACGGCTGCATGTTTCTACTGAAGCAGCTCAACCACAAGATCCTCTGTGACACAACACGGCAGCATCGAGCCGGCAGCATCGAGCCGGCAGCATCGAGCCGGCAGCATCGAGCCGGCAGCCTCGGCGGCATCTTAGTGCTGATCGTGATGCACTGGAAGCAGCTCATAGTTCCACTAACAGGACAAAGACTCTACTGAAGTCAGTCACACCACAGTTAAACACAGACGTGTTACAGCTGAGTGGACTCAAATGTGTTTTTGTCTAATATCATCTGGATCTGAAGGTTTAGACCTACAAGCTCCAAAGAGGTTAGAAGTAAATACAATAAATAAAATAAAAAGAGAAAATAAATACCTGCCTTGTGCCTGTCCGTTTGTCTTCGTTTTGTTTCGGGAAAGATACTTTGACTTGATGATGAAAGTAGCAAGTATGATCATCACAACAGACAGGACACAGAAGATTATAATGAGGATGTTATCTGTCAAACAGGAAATCAGATGTCAGCAAACACAGTGAACAACATGTTTAAAATCACAGTTAGAAATAATCTCACAGTTTCTTGGTTTATTCGAGCTGTTGGTGTCGTTGTCGTCTGTGTCTCCACAGGTGGTTCTCACACGGACAGGAAGAGTTTTCTCCTCTGCAGGGTTTGCAGCCACACATCTGTAAGAGGAGTTGAAGTCCTGTTTGTGCACAGTGAGAGGCAGAGAGAGCGCAGAGCTGCTCTGGTTCAGCATCTGCTCGTCTTTGAACCACAGCAGTGTGGTCTCTCTGTCCACCCAACACAGTAAGGAGCAGCTCTCAGAGCTCACACTCACTTTCTTCACTGCAGGAGTCGGTACAGAGTCTGGAGGAGAAAAGTGATGGAGAACAAAAATTAACATCAGAAAAATGTTTTTAACTTTCTGCTTTTTGTTAGTGAACATCATCAGGACAGCAGAGCTCTGGTTATTGCTGCTTTAATGCAGTCAGTGAACATTAATATGAAACTGCTCATCTCAAATTTTACTTTTTTACCGAAGCAGCTTTGCCTGATTTTTAGCCCCGCCCCATACCAGCCTCCTTCTGATTGGCCGTCTCTCACAAAAACCTGTTTTGAATGACGTTGGCTTCTCTGATTCGATCGTGTTTTTATCACAAGAGAAATATTGCCAAGTGAAGTACTGCTTTCATCATGTTTGGATTACAGTAGTTCCTTGTTCACATTTGTAAGCAGAAACTCGCTGGAACATCTACAGCTCTCTCCCTCTGAGTTTGAGCTCCGTGGACTCAGTGGTCTAAGAAACAAATAAAAACTCATCTTTTTAAACTTGCCTTTAGTTCTTTTTTTAGTTCTTTGTGATGGCAGTTTAAGCTAGAACATAACACAGAATAGAAACACGCAGTAAAGAGACGCTGTCACAGAGTGAAGACGTGATCATCTACAAAGGAAGTCAACACGTTTCCAGACAGTCAGTCCTGGAAAGCCTCACAGAGCTGCACATGTTCACATCACTGACAGACTGCTGGGTTCTTTGCATTCAAACTTTATAAAAGCAGCACTTTGGTCAACATTTCTGAGATGAAGGAAATAAGACTGAAGGAGCTTTGACATTTGTGGCAATGTCAGATAAGGATTCCCTGAGGCAGGAGAGGCTGTGGGTGTTGAGGCTGACAGAAAAGTATAACTGGGTGTCATCTGCATAGCAACAGAGAATTCACTGATACCATTAACTGGTCCAAGGATTGATCCCTGCGGGACTCCACACAGCAGCGGTGCAGACGAAGACTCACACTGATTAATATGAATTCTGAAGTATCGCTTTGATAAAGTGAAGAAAAGCATTTGAGAGCAGCAGCGACGAGCAGCCTGATCAACAAGGCTGCAGACACGTCGAGCAGGAAACAAATGTCTTCACCTCTGAGTGCAGAAGTATCATTAGTAACTTTAATAACGCCGTGTAACTGGAATTTACTGAAGATGTTTCCTCCAACAATCTGAAGAAGCTGATGAATAACAGCTTTTAAAGGATTTTGGAAATAAACAAGTTTGGAAATCGGCCATCAAACATCTGAAACAGTGAGATTGTTTTTTCCAGCAAAGACAGCGGCTGCTTTAATAATCTGGAATGCAGTCAGATGATGATTTATCAGCCAGATGATGTCATGACAGGATGAGGTGAGCATGACGAGCTCTGCAACGTTTCACAGCGTCTGAAGATGTGGGAGTGAAAGCAGAATGAGGAGGATGAAGGAATCTGCTGATGGCGTCAAACACGAACCCCGAGCTTGTTTTCTTTAATCAAACATGAGAGGTTTTCACATCTTTGATGAGCTGGTTAGATGTGATCAATAACTCCTTTATATGGAGAATGAACACGGAGATCAGGCTTCTTCCATCTACATTCAGCTTTTCTGCACTTTGATGTGATCACTGATCCAGGGGGAAGGATTGATGATTGGGACTAATCTGACTTTGCAGTAAGGAAAGAAAAGAGCAGAAAACCCGAGTGCTCATTAAAGATGTGAGATTTAGACAACAGTGGATACAGAACTGTGTCAAAGAGCATGAATGTGTGATCGCAGGTCAGACGTGTGGAGGGAATTTAGAGATAAACCGAGAGTAAAATCCAGATCTGGTGTTTGGGGCCGGTAACATGTTGCATAAAATAAAATGATTTCTCTAATGTTAATAAATTCTGTATCAGGGCAGTTAGAGAAATCATCCATATGTAGATTAAATGATTTGATCAAATAAATATTTACAGGTCAGAGGAGATAAAAGGAGATAGAAGGAGTTAAAAGAACCAGGATTAAATGGGACACAGTTTAGTTCAGCGGTCCCCAACCCCCGGGCCTCGTACCGGTCCGTGAGTCGTTTGGTACCGGGCCGTGAGAGTTGAGGCTCAGATGTGAAATGTATGGTTTTCAGGGTTTTTATCGGTTTTCAGCGTTATTTTGTTATCGTTTTGATCGTTTACTCGGTTTTCCTGGGTCTTTTCACGTGTGTTATGAATAAATCTTCTTTTTTTCGGTACCGGTACTGGTTTTATTTGTTGTATTTATCTGCGACAGCTCAAAGGCCGGTCCGTGAAAATATTGTCGGGTATAAACCGGTCCGTGGTGCAAAAAAGGTTGGGGACCGCTGGTTTAGACCACTGGTGCTCCTCCACCATAAAGACTCCATCACAGTGCAGGTTAGTACTGAGTCTGGGTGCACAACTATGGAAAACACTGGAGTTTTTCTCTCTGCTCCTTATAATCGCAGGAACTGATAAAGAGGTGGCCGACTGAGAAAACAGGTGAAGTCTTGGTATCAGTGGTTATGCAGGTTAGCAGGCGTGACACGGTTTAGTAGTGATGGTGACAAAATATCAGTAATAACATGATTTTAGGCGACACGCTGATCTGGGCTCAGTCCTACACGAGTGAAAGGTTAGTTCAATGATTGTGGGCAGATTGAACCCCAGAGGTTTGGGTGAAGGGGTTGTTTCAAAGTTCAGGGCGCTGGAGGACAGTCTTTATTCTTGCAGCAGCCCTTCAGCCAAATGTGCAGCTGATGCAGCTGGCTGAACAAAACCAAACAGGCAGAGGACCAGCAGACTCCTCACAAGGTGCACAAAACCTTGTTCGAGGGTCTCCAACTGACTGTTTTTAAGTCATTAGAGCCAACTAGTGCTGAGGCTTTGTGGTGAATTTTCAACAGCTGCAGATCGGTCGGAGTAATATCCTCCACACAGGCGCCATAATAGCAAAAGGCACGGCCACCATGTTGGACCGTAGAGGTGCCCACAACCACACTGTGGACAGGCATGGCTTTGAGGAGATGGCAGATGATGTGGACCTCAGGGGCAGTACAGCATTTGAGGTTGGAGATGCAGCCGTCGAGGCAACAGGAGGAGCTGCAGCAGTGCTCGAGACAGAAAAGCCTGGATGCTCAGCTTGGTGTCATGCAGGTGTTTGCACTATAGCCAGGTAACTGGGAAGAGAAATGGCAAGGGAGCCCAGGAGAGGACACAGCTGACGAGTGAGGTTAGTGAGGCATCCCTGTCAGCCATTCCCCTCCTCAGTGCTGAGTGGCGCCTGGTTTAGTGAGGATGTAGATGGAGCACCACCCTTATTGTCCTTTACCACCACCCACACATCTGGGTTGCAGGTTGCAGACTCTGGACTTTGACCTCGCCCATGAGGAGCGGTCACATCTCATCAGACATAGATAGATTGACTGAGATGACAGGCCCTCCTGTAGATGTGGCTGAACTGGTTCCAGTGGAAAGTGGTTTGTGAGCAGCTGGGGCTGACCACAGAGTGAACGGGGAGCAGGTTTCTCTACTGAGACGCGTAGAGAAGCCAGGTGGTTAGCTTGTGTGGTGGCCATAGATGAAAACTCCAGGATAAGCTCGTCCTTCATCCTAAGGTCCTGCTTCAGTTGTCGGGTATCATCTTGTAAAAGTACGTCAGTAGGTAAAGCCCACAGACAGCTGTAGCTTCAGGGCAGCAGACAGCTAGCAGACAGGCTAAAAACAAGGCTAGCTAACAAAGCCCTGGTAACAGACTAACAAAGTTTGGAGGTTCGGCAAGAAGACGTCACAGTCTCAACACCACCCAAGAAATAGTAAAGCCTTAGAAAACACATGTGGTTTGTCCTGTTCACACACCTGCCCACTGTGGGCGTTCACAGGGATGTTTGCTGGCAAACTCTTTATAATAAAGGGAACCCGATAAAGAGAAATGTGAATATTGTGGGGAAGATGAAATAAGAGAACATTTTTTAATGTCACTGTCATAAAAATGCAGATTAGAGACAGCAACTTATTCCAATCTTAAACTGTATATGACTGATATACTGAACAGTGAAAGATGTCAGGACATCTAACACACACTGCTTGTTCTATAGCATTTTATGTGATGTCTTTGAGGGCAGGGGCATAGTGCGATAACGTGTTTGTGTAACAACCACAAGAGTGTGGGAGGAGACAGCGGTGAGAGCTGTGCAGCAAACAGCACAAACAGTGAACAAAGCAACAGTGTGTGCATGTTTGAGGGTTCCTGCAGTGGGAGACGTGATAAAAACTCAGACGCTTTGGTGTTTGGAGTAAAAATCTGCCAAAATCAGCTCTGTGATGACCTCCTGCAAAAAAGGGAGGAGCTAAAACGGCCTCTCTTGAGGATTATTCTGGTGTGTGCTACATACCAGCTGTTGGCAGTAAAGTCCAACACTGTCTGTTGTAGACCATGTGGGTCTGCCCACACCTCCCCATATGAACTCTAAGGGTCTGTTTGTTGGGTAAGCAGCGATCCTGGAGCAGGGCTTTGAATTTCAGGTGAGCTGCTCTGATGTCACAAACAACACAAACTCTTTTTGTGCTCGTTTCCCTTCAACCAGCAGCTTCTGACTGTTCTGTTCAATCTTTTGTCTAAACGTCTCGGTCACATCTTTGCTGTGAAGCTCTGTGGACTCAAAACCTCAACTTCTGTGGAAGCCTTTCTTCTTCCTCTACAAGGAACCAGATTTTCTTCCTGTCAAAGGTTATTGGTGTTACTGGTTAAATCAACCACAGGTAGCGTGATGATGATGAGAGGAGATTTACTGCAGAACTGTCTGAAAACAAACCACACGAGTAGGGATGGGTACCAGTATCTGGTGCCATTATTGCACTGGTTCTGACATAAACAGTAGTAACCAGACCGAAAACCAGCGCACATTTCGGTGCTTTATTTTCCTGAGATGTCACACACTTTGGATTCTACCCAACCATTTTACCTTTACAAGGATAGTAGGCGGGGCCAGGTACGTAAGTTCTGTTAGAGCAGAGCTACAGATTAAAAATGCCCAAGGCGAAGTGGTCAAAAGTCTGGCTGTACTTCACAGCAAAAGATGCAAACTCAGCAGCAACAAGTGCTTTAAGCTGATACTGTGATACTGTCAAAGGAGGTAACACCTCGAATCTGATGAAACACCTGGCGACGCATAGCGTTTTTCTAAAAGCCGAGAAATGCGCCGTATTTGATAGCTTGCTGCGAGACCTCACACCGAGCACATCTACTGCGGGTGTGGTGCCTATTATTGGACCCAGAGTTAGCAACATCCCCCAAAAACCCGAAGAGGAGAGTCCTGGCCCCTAGCCCTGCCAGTGTAGCAGAAATGATGAGGGTGATGATGGCAGCAGCAGCCGTTCTTCTCTGCGTGAGTAGCTTAATGTTGTTCGTGTGTAATTTACGTTGAGTAGGCTAGCCACGTTATTACATTAATGCATGTAAGGTGAACTAGCAAACATCATCATAGCTACATGCGGCTGTCTTCTTGTTTGATGGCAGATACTCCCTTCACCGTGGCCAAAAAGGCTAAAATGACCAAAGAAAAAGTGGAAAACAGTTAAACATGAGAGGTTTAGGACAAAGTTTGTGTTTTTTCCATTGTTTAAGCACTGCTTCCAGCCAAGAGTGATACCATATATGCCCCATAGCTGCAGAAAAGGCTAACATTGTTATCTTTTTACAAAAAACAGCTGAACATGGGAGGTTTTTGGACCAATTTTGTGTTCTCCATTCTTTAAGCACCGGCACCGTTTCAAAAGTACCGGTTTAGCACCGGTATCGGATAAAACCTAAACGATACCCATCCCTACACACGAGAGACAGCAGACTGCCAAACCACCGTTTCCTGTCAAACTAGCATCACTATCAGCAGAAGGTGCTGAAGAGGACACAGAAGAAACAAACGCTCTGATTCAAATCCTCATGAAAGGAAGAAAACAACACAAAGACATGATTCTGTGTGTGGGTTCCTGTAACTACATGACTGTCGTTGGTTTTCTACGACACAGACAGCAGCTTTGTAGTCAGACACAAACATTACAGCACAATGTGTTGCTTCATGATGGAAACCACAGCTCGTGTTTTGTAATGTGTTCCTCTCACAGCAGCAGCCACAGGAAGTCGCCATCAATAACAAACCTGTCAAAATAAAAGTGTCTGTTCTGCTTGTTACGCAGTGTAACACTGTAGGCCACACAAGACTGACAGGTGGCAGCTGGGCTGTTCAAATATACATGTTTCACTGTAAGAAGTAACTGTTAATGCTTCATAAAGAAGTTCAATACCTTAGAAACTCACAGGGTGCTGTGCTGAGCTGTGATTGGGCGATAGTTAGGCACTAGTGGGAACATGGCCAATGAGGCTTTGTGTTACTTCTCTGTGGATTCACGTGACCATGAAATGGGAAACATGTTCAAGTAAACAGGAAGTTTTGTGTTTTGGTTTAAAAAAGCTGTTAAATAAAAACGTGTTAATTTCAGTTGTTCTGCAGGATTTTCTAAGAACAGTGTTTAAAGTTTCTGCTTTGTCCTGTTCTTTCATTCACTTTGTACACATCAGTAATGTTGGTGAAAACACTGAAGTCAAAGCTGATTATTCCTTTCACACCAGACATTTGTGGGATTATAAGAACAAAAAGCTGTTTTTATTCTGAAGTGATGATATGACCAAACTAATGAGGAACATACAGACTGAGGTCACATATGGAGCTGGGATGTTGCACAAAAACATACCAGAGTAAATGTGAGACTTACTGTACACTGTGAGCTTATATGATGATGTGAAACCTTTTCCTGTTTTAGAGTCGACAGTATAAATCCCTGAGTCGTCCCTCTGCAGCTCTGTGAGTGTAAAGAGTCCAGAGTTTCTGTCCCACTGAAGTCTGTTCTTGTAAATGTCCTCTGATATGTCAAATTCCCCTTTAATCACATCAGCAATAATCTTTCTTCCATATAACAGATATCCTTTCTCTGGCACAGAGTCAGGTAGAGTGATTTTTCCTCCCACAGTGCCCGTCAGGTTCTTCTTCACTTCCTCAGAAGCAGAAAATCTCATCACTGTAAAATATGAAGAGATCCAACAGTCAGTGAGAACTTTAATGAAAGTGATCAGAGATCTTACAAAGAGCCACAGAAAGTAAGTGAGGATTAAATCCAGGCAACATGAAGCACGAGGAGGGTGAAGCTGATACATGTGAGCTGCATCAGTGACAGGAGGAACTCAGCCTCACACATTTTACACCAATCACAACAACTTCTTACTTTTTGATCTGGTTGTGACAAACTAAACATTTACAGCTGCAAAAAGGTCGTTGGTGTCGAATAATGTTCAAATGTCATGAAGCCACATTTTATTCACAATAGAAGATAGAAAACATTTGACATGTTTAAACTGAGAGAGCTCATTTTTAATCTGATGGCAGCAACACGTCTGTAAACGCTGGACGGGGTCATGCTTCCTCTGCAGACGTGCAGACTGATCAACTTGTTTGTTTCTGAGAAACTCGGCCTCTCGAAGGCTACGTCCAGACGTACACGGGTATTTTTGAAAACGGAGATTTTCTGTTTCCGATTAAAAAATAAATAAATAAATAAATAAATAAATAAATAAATCCCATCCACATGTAAACGCCAAAAATAAAGGAAAACGCTGCTAGGAACATGCCAAAGCAACACGTGGTGATATATTCCTAACAGTGTAGAAATGTTGGCCAATCAGAAGTCTAGAAGCCTGGGTGGGAAAGAGTGAACAAAGATGGCGCATAGAAGCAAAACTGAGTCCTGTGTGTGGAGGGACAGGAACTGTGTGTATATGTGAGCATTTAAACACTGCAGAGAGTAAAATTAACAGTAACAGTATTTTGTGTAAGGCCGCTATTGTAGAAATTAATTTCACCGAAACAATAACGTGGCGCACAGTGTGACGTCAAAATATGCGCACACCTTCGACGCCGTGTTTTCTCCGTTTTCCTCGTCCACACGTAAACGCAAAAACTGAGTTTTCAAAAATCTCCACCCTGGCAGGTTTTTAAAAGTCTCAGTTTCCTGTGATTGAAAACGCCCATGTATGTGTGGACGTAGCCTGAGGGCGTGTCCAAATTCATGGGCTGCATCCTCCTGAGGACGCATTTGTAGACCGATTACGTCACAGCAACGCGCTGAAGGCTGTCCAAATTTGTAGACTCCTCCGAATGCAGCCGACAAATGCGTCCTCCTTTTCCCCGAGTTTGAAGGATGGGTCGGGTGTGTCCTTCGTGGCGCACCATATCCCAGAATTCATAGCACGGCCCAGCCAAACTCCAGTTTTTAAAAATGGCGGCCGCTACTAAGTTTTAAAATTACTCTTATTAATCTTTCTGGGTGACAAAATAAACTCTTCTGTAGCTGTGTAAACTTCAAATATCTGCTCGGTTTATAAAGATGTTGCATATTTGCTAGTGACGTGCAATATCACTGATTTCCTTTCCGATCTGATACCAAGTAAAATTCGGGGCGGTATCAACGATACTTTGTACAAAAACATTTTTTTACTGTATCTTTTATTGTATCTCAAATTATAGCTTCATAATGATTACAGGACGTCAGGTTATTTGTTCTTGTCACTCAATGATGCAGAATTATTATATAGAAATAAAGAAAAAACTCTGAAGTTGTGCCTATTTGAACATCTTGCCTGCAGCACTAAAGGACTGTGACAGACGTCTGTCTCGCCCTGGCAGCACCTGTCCTTCTCCTCCTCTTCAGTTCACCTCAACATACGCTTGTCATATTCTGTGATATGATTTACTCTGAGGTGTCTGACGAGGTCAGTGGTGTTGCCACAACACCTCACTGTCGTGCCACATGTATGTTTGCACATAACTCCATTTACGCTCAGCCATTGTTGAGAGTGTGCACGCCGGGGCTGCCACACAGTTATACAGCCGTATTTCGCACATGACTATAAAGGCAGAAGAGGAAGTAGTTCGTTTGAATGTAGACAATCCAAATGGTATCGTTTCTTTCCACTTTGTTCCTGTAAATAATAAACTAAAAAATTACCCAAAATTAATAAATATCGATATTTTAATATGAGAATCGATTCTAGAACGTAAATTACTGGTATGGGAGGAATCTCACAAAAGTTTGTCTTAATTTTTTTTTCTCCCATGTCCCTTGCGGGGCTCCGTACTTTTGCGGTTTTGCTTCCACCACGAAAAAAAACCAAACCCCATCACACTTCATGCACAGCTCTCTCTCAGTGTATTTCAAGAACAGTTTTCCATCTAAGAATCTTTTTCTGCATTATTTGCTGCTTATTATGCACCAGTCTACTGTTGTGTTGTCATGTTTCGTCTGTGTGCAGGCAGGAGAAGGACCCAAACGCAAAACTCACGACAACAAAATTAAACTCAAAAAGCTGCTTTATTGCAGAATGGCATGGAAAACTAAACCAAACTGGGACATGGATAAACTGACACACAGGGAAACACAGCCACAAGGGAGACTACGACACACAGGGCTTAAATACACTGAGGGATAACGAGGGAATGAGAAGGAGAGCACAGCTGGGAGTAATCAGGCTGGACGAGACAAGGGAAGCAAAACTAGAAACACTGACATGAGACACGGACCTTCAAAGTAAAACAGGAAACACGCTGACCGAACTCTAAACATGTAAACTTCACAGCAACTGGGGAGACAGAACATAGGGACCTGAAACATGGTACAGAAAGGCACAGTAGACACAACATGGAACACAGGGAAGCCACATTACAAGAACTAAGCCTATGATAACCATAACTGAAACCTAGGGAAATAACAACTATAAAGATCAAAACAGCACAACCCACATGAACATAATGAACTCGCAGGGAAAGAGAAAAACTAAATACAGTGAACATAGAAACACAAGACCTCTTCAAAATAAAACAGGAAACATAAGACACAGACATGAAACACATGAAGGGCAAAGGAGACTTAACAGGGTTTGGAGGACACAAGGGGAATCTAACAACAAAGAACTATAACAACCAAGGCATGATAAAAAATGAACTTAGAAAACCTAAAGGGCTTAATCATAAACTAAAACTCCAAAACGCTGGGTCATAAGACCCAGGATCGTGACATGTGTACAGCACTGTCGGCTGCTGTTTTATAAAAACTTCATTGTATTTAAATGACTTCCAACAAGAAAGCTTAATTTCTGCTAATTATCATAATTGATTAATTTTAATTCAGATTGGAACTAAGCCTGAACCAAGATATGAACCCCAAGTTGTCCTCCAATGCCTTCATCAGAGTTACTGTGTGTGAATGTAGTTTAGTTTGCACTTGTGTTTAGAAGTGGTTGCATGAGTGGGTGTGAATGGGTGAATGAGGCATGTTGCATAGAGCGCTTTGAGGAGAGTAGAAAGCGCTGTATAAGAATCAGTCCATTTACCATCAGGTAAACTTCAGATGTTCATGGTCTTCAGTTTTTAAGGTTATCTGCTATAAAAGGCCAGAACAGGAAAATCTCCTTCATGTTTTTCTGTTTTATCCTGAGTTACTTTGACACAAAGGCCTCTGCTGTGATGTCACACCTCTGATGAAGTGTCAGCCTTCGTTTTATAGATAAATACAGCGCTTCCTCGCTGTTACGTGGTTCGCATTTTGCGGCCTCGCTGTTTCGCACATTTTGTTTGGTGCAATTCTGCATGCTTTTTTGTTTTTACAGTCATTGTGTTCTGCATGTTGATTGGTTGTAGACCATCGTCAATCTATCTCGTGCTGCGTCTCCTGTACTGTATGTTTGTAAGTTTTCTCCCCAACAAACACAATGTCATGAAATGTCGGCACCTGCAGGTTCCTTTGGCTTCATTCTACAACACTGAACTTATTTTCCTACAAAGGTTTGAACTTTGAGTGTTTA
This sequence comes from Maylandia zebra, assembly GCF_041146795.1. NCBI lineage: Eukaryota > Metazoa > Chordata > Actinopteri > Cichliformes > Cichlidae > Maylandia > Maylandia zebra. The sequence continues at coordinate 43,565,844 of NC_135172.1, read as the reverse complement.
AACAAGAGAAGGAAAGTGAAAATGTTCATGTCTGTCTGAGAAAAGTGCACAAAGTGTGTAGTGAGTGGTTTTAGAGCCTTAAACCATCTATAATAATTTAAAAATAAAAAATAAAGTTTGCTACTTTGCGGATTTCACCCATTGTGGGTTATTTTTAGAACGCAACTCCCTCGATAAACGAGGGACCACTGTATATTAAACATAAAAATATGGACATGTACTCATAAATGATCAGAATTATAATATTTCTGACTGTCTGAGGCAGAATTTCCTCGATTCAAATGGAATCGAATTGATTCTAGACGATATCCAGCCTTTGGCTACGTCCACACGTACACGGGTATTTTTGAAAACGCAGATTTTTCTATGTGTTTGCACCTTTCGTCCACACGTAAACGCCGTTTTCAGTCACTGAAAACAGAGATTTTCAAAAACGCTTACAAAGGTGGAGATTTTCAAAAAACGGAGAAAACGCAGCGTCAAAGGTGTGTGCCTATTTTGACGTCACACTGTGCGACACGTTATTGTTTTGGTGAAATTAATTTCTACGATGGCAGACTTACACAAAATACTGTTACTGTTAACCCTCTGGGATCTCCGGACGCGCTGGCGCGTCAAAATCACATGACCAATTTAAGATGACACAGCTGCAGCGAGTCAAAGTCTCCATTTCAACTTGGGTCAAAAGTGCGGACTTCAAACTACATACCAGTTTTTGAATTGTGTCGATGGGCCACGTAAAACCAGAATTGTGATAAAACATACACGCAATGTTTTTATTCTGAACAAAACAGCGGCGTTTACAGCGGGAAGGACGGTAAAAACGTCATTTACGGACAGCGCTAGCAAACACTCTCCGCTTGCGAGCGAAAAAAGAAAAAGAAAAAGCACCACTTCCCTATTGGTGTTAGAGTTTACCATGTCAGCCAATCAACAAATTGATAAGGCAACATGTGACACTTGGTTGTTTGGGGAGAAGGGGAAGTTTTTAGGAGTGACACCCGCGATGGAAAGCAGGCGAGCAAAAGAAAGAGAGAGAGCGAGTTTTCATATGTGAGACATTAGTGACGTTCAGCGTGTTTGGAGGCTGTAGTTAGTGTGTTGTGTAGTTATTGTCTTGTATTGTGTGTCAGTGAGACTGCTCAATTTCACACTTTCTCCAAACAAAGCCGTCACAGGCAGATTCCAGTGTAAACGCTGTTCCCACATGGAAAACTGGACGGATGCACCTCCTGCTGTCAGACCTGCAGGTTTAGGCCTGTGCTGTTCTCCTCCGTCTTATACTGAACACAAACTATTTTTTTGGACCGGCACAAATAATTTGTGTGCCTTCTTATTTGATGCAGCACAGCTGATTGTTCTGTAAATAGATTTAAATGGTTATATAAAAACGCCTGAGGCCTTGGCTGCATTTTTAGGTAAATAGTACCATATAACTTAGTTGTTTGCAAAACTTGTGCATAATTTTTTAGAAATGTACAATTTCTATTTGCCTTTCAAGTTGTGAAAATGATTCGTTAAACATGTTTGTGGGTTTTACAGTAAAAAATTACTTTTTTCTACTCTGATTTTGAATTTTTGTCTGAATTTAGATCTTCTGTGCTAATATAGTATACCAAAATGAAAAAAATAACTTTTTTAATAAATAACTATTTTAAAAGGTGAAATATAGAGGTAAAAGTAGTCAAAAAACGGCCAAATATACCCTGGACCACAGAGGGTTAATTTTACTCTCGGCAGTGTTTAAAAGCTTACATATTCATTCATTCATTCATTCATTCATTCATTTCAGGCACAACAAATACATATATTGAACGTAAAGTGCACAAAACAAAAAATTACCTGAAAAGGAGTGGGACGAAGAAAACTTATTAAATCCCACCCCTATACTCACTCATCAACAAAAAAACAATAAGCTTCCCACAGCTACGCCCATCGTTACAACCAAACAAACCATCAAACCATCAACAGCCCCGGGCACATGCAAGCATGTCAACGGCAGCTCACAAACAACAATTAGAACCATCATAACTAAATACAGAATATATAATAATTATAAATTGTGTTACCACAGGTAACAGGCAGTAATAATTACATAGTGACAAACACACATACATACATATATATCTACACACACATGTACATACATACGCACACTTTTTCTTTTTTTTTGGAATCCATACCAGCAATGGTAAGAGAACAGACATTACAGAGCACACTAAAGCATCATTGAGTATACTGTGACCAGACCAACTGTTTGTAGAGAAATTTAAATCTATGAATATTTTTGCATTGTTTCAATTGTAAACTCAGACTGCTCCAGATTTTCACACCACATACAGACACACAAAAGCCTTTACGGGTTGTTCGAGTTCTGGGTAATTTGAATTCCCCGAAGCCTCTCACATTATAAACCTTTTCTCGAATTTCAAATATAATTTGTAAATTTGCAGGTAGAAGTTTATTAAAGGCTTTATACAAAATTATGGATGTATTGTAATTAACCAGATCCTGGAATTTAAGTAACTTTGCCTGAAGAAAGAATTTGTGAGTATGATCTAGATAACCAGCCTTGTGAATAATACGCAGTGCTCGTTTCTGTACTGTGACTAATGGATTAGTTGTATTTTTATATGTATTTCCCCACACTTCCACACAATATGTAAGATATGGAAGAACCAGGGTACAGTACAGAGTACGAAGTGCATCTTTATCAAGGAAT